>NC_053431.1:42665191-42733039 GCF_007990345.1 Gossypium hirsutum | reverse complement strand
TTAATATTTTTTCTAGAATTTTTGGTAGGCCAATAGTACAGTTATAGTCAAGTCTCCATGTTATAGGGATCGACTACCCTGACCTTTGCGCATACGACTTAGATATCTCCCTGTACAGGGCTCCAATACTGATGCCGTTTGTTTCTATAGAAACTAGACTCAGAGAGGAATCTATAAATATATGGTATGACGCCTAATTATCTCTGGTTAATTTATAATTAATTTCCAAATCGGAATAGGGAATCCAGAAACTGTTCTGGCCCTGTCTCACGAGAACCAGATATCTCTTAACATACTGTCCGTATGATTGTTTTGTTACTTTCCTATGAAAGTAGATTCATCAAGGTTTGTTTAAATAATTTATTCACTATTTAATTCCATTCCTACTATTTTTAGTGATTTTCCAATTTACATCACTGCTGCTGTCAGCATCTGCCTTTAAGGTAGACTTTACCTATTTCATGGTTTCCATGATTCAACTAGCCCTTTTTGCATAAATAGCACAATTTATGAAAGTGATTAACCATCCTCGTGGCCAATCCTTATCAGCATATCACACCAATGATTATAACATTACACTCAAACACATATAAGCCATTTTCGCATGGCTATCCAAATTTATAAAAGTCCAAAGGGTCCACGACCCACAACAAACGGGTAGTCCTATACATGCCATTTCGAAGTTCAACCAAAATTGTACCAAAAGGGGCTTTGATAGTGTGGGCGACTTTGACTCAAGATCCGAGTCCGATAGCTGGAGAACCAAATCTATAAACAGAGGAGCAAGGAAACGGAGTAAGCAATTTATGCTTAGTAAGTTTGAGCAAGGAATTCCAGCACAACAAAGTATAGCATTCATATAGCTAAACGGATAATTCATATGCACAAATTTACGATATCGTACTTGCTTCACATTATCAACCCTTATGTACATACACAAAGATCAACTCAGCCAAAGGCCGGTAGCTCGTTTATCAACTGAGCGAATACTTATTTGTAAGGGCTCAACTAAATTCAAGCACATACGAAACATACCTCAATGTTGGGATGTTTCGAGAGTATTAACTGGAATTTTACAGCAAGTTCATTCATTCCCAAATCACGTACCTTCGGAATTTAACCGGATATAGCTCCTCGTTCAATGCCTTCGGGACATAGCCCGGTTATAGTAATTCGCACAAATGCCTTCGGGACTTAACCCGGATTTAGTACTCGCACAATGCCTTCGGATCTTAGTCGGATATTGTCACTTAGCACAAGCCTTCGGGACTTAGCCCGGACAGCATTCAAATAACCATGCACATTTAACAATAAATCATGGCCCATTCGTATTTCATTTTCGTTAGCAAAACTCAAACACAAGACATTTATCATTCTTGCAAATTCGGCTCAATAGCCACACAAAGAGCATGATTTTAATTTGCTCAAAACATGATCTAATCACACATAATTTAAGCTCTTTTGCTCAAGAACTTACCTCGGGTGTTGTCGAACGATTCCGATAGCTATTCGACCACTTTTTCCTTCCCTTATCGGATTTAGTTCCCTTTGCTCTTGAGCTTAATTAAACAAATAAATGATTAATCATTGAGCATCGAAAAGAGGAACACAAGGCACTTAGCCATATTTATACATTAGACATTAAAGTCACATATGTACGGAATCATGAATCAAACCAACATTTTAGCTAATTTTCCCCCTTGGCCGATATGCATGTCTATTTGGGGCCGATTCAACACTTATACATTCTACAGTATGGTCACTTGTATTGACTAAACACCTTTTGTTTCAAGTTCAAACTTGCTATACACATATGCACACTAGTAAAGCATCCTCTCCCTTTCCATCATTTAACACATGCATTGTCATTACATGCAAAGTTATATTCGGCCTTAGCAACAACTTGCTAGCGATTCTTCTCCATTTAGCAACCAATGCACATATGTGCTCACTCAAAATGCTAAAAAGGAGTTCAAGAATCATCAAGCCACCATCACATGCATCATTAACAAGCTTCATATTTAGCATGCAATGGCATTAACACAAACTCCACCTAGGCCGAATCTTAACTCATCCTCATGCCTCATCACCACAACATCAAACATCAACCAAGAATGATGCATCCATGGCCGAGTGTCATTTCCATCACATAGCAAGATTTAGACCATGGGCTAGGTAGAACTCAAGCTACAACTAAAACATGCATGCATCTCATGGAACATCATCAAACATACCTTAGCCTAGCTACATGCATGGCCGAACCTCTTCAACCTTTCTTCTTCCTTCCTCCTTAAAATTTTTGGCCAAGGATGAACTAAAGGATGAGCATTTTTTTTCTTTGGTTTTTCTTTCTAGTTTCGGCTAAATGAAGATGAGAAAGGATGAACAAAAATTTTCTCCTTTCTTTTCTTTAGCTCACGGCAATGGGGGGGGAACAACTACACACATTTTTTTTGTATTCATCATACTCCTTTTCATTATTTTATGCCCATGCCCTTATTTTATTTTTTTCCTACATACCTCACTAGGCCAACATGTTCCCAACATGTTTCCACCCATAGCATTGCCAACCACTAGCTCAAATTTGGGTAATTTGACATGCAAACCCATCATTTTCACAACATGCATTAATAGACCATTTTAAATTAGCCTATCATATTTTCACCATGTCTCATATCAATCCCTATTTAATAATTTCTCATGCAATTGGCAAAATTGGAGAATGAAACTTCCACATACTCATGTACACACATAATAAGCATAGAATATGGAAATCAATTATTTTTATGACTCGGTTTTGTGGTCCCGAAACCACTTCCCGACTAGGGTCAATTTTGGGCTGTCACAACTCTCCCCACTTAAGAAATTTTCGTCCCCGAAATCTTATCGGTAAATAGGTTTGGGTATCGTTCTTTCATCGAGCTCTCGGTTTCCCAAGTAGCTTCCTCGATCCCGTGTTTGAGCCATAACACCTTAACTAACGGAACCCTTTTGTTTCGCAACTCTTTCACTTCACGAGCTAGGACACGCATCGGTTCTTTTTCATAACTCATATCGGCTTGAATTTCAACCTCTGATGGGCTAATTATATGCGATGGATCAGATCGATAGCGTCGAAGCATCGAAACATGAAAGACGTCGTGAATCTTTTAAGATCATGGGGCAAAATCAATCTATACGCAACCGGACCAACTCGTTCGGAGATTTCGTACGGCCCAATGAATCTCGGGCTCAACTTGCCCTTACGGCCAAACCTGAGTACCTTTTTCCAAGGCGAAACTTTAAGGAACACTTTATCTCGCACCTGATATTCAATGTCCTTCCGTTTCAAATCCGCATACGATTATTGACAATCTGTGGCTGCTTTCAGACTTTCACGGATTACCTTTACTTTCTGTTCGGCATCCTTAATCAAATCAACTCCGAAAATTTTACTTTCACCGAGCTCGGTCCAAAACAATGGTGTACGGCATTTACGACCGTACAAAGCCTCGTAAGGTGCCATCTTAATACTTGATTGAAAACTATTATTGTAAGCGAATTCAATCAAAGGTAAATACCGTTCCCATGAACCACTGAACTCGAGGATGCAACATCTCAACATATCCTCAAGTATCTGAATTATCCGCTCAGATTGACCATCGGTTTGGGGATGAAAAGCAGTGCTAAAATGCAGCTTGGTACCCAAAGCTTCTTGCAATTTCCTCCAAAATCGCGAGGTGAATCTCGGATCTCTATCCGACACGATAGAAATAGGTACCCCGTGTAATCTCACAATCTGAGAAACGTACAATTCAACTAGTCTATCCAATGAAAAATCCATACACACGGGGATAAAGTGAGCCGACTTAGTCAGTCTATCAACAACAACCCAAATCGCATCCTTCTTACTTGTTGACAATGGCAGTCCGGACACAAAGTCCATTGTGACTCGATCCCATTTCCACTCGGGTATCATGATCGGCTGAAGTAATCCTGAAGGCACTTGATGTTCCGCTTTCACTTGTTGACATATTAAACATCTCGAAACAAGGTCGGAGATGTCTCGTTTCATACCATGCCACCAAAACCAACGTTTCAAATCGTTGTACATTTTCGTACTCCCCGGGTGACTTGACATTCGGCTACAATGGGCTTCGTTCAGAATCATCAAAATGAGTTCCGAACTCCTTGGAACACACAAACGACTTCTGAACCTCAAACAATCATCATCATCAATTTGAAACTTCGATTCCTTGTTCGGAGCACACTCAGCCCGTTTTGCAACCAATTCATCATCAACTTTCTGGGCTTCACGAATTTGATGAATCAATAATGGTTTGGCTTTTAATTCAGCAACTAACACATTGTCAGGTAGAACAGACAAATGCACATTCATTGCTCGTAAAGCAACCAATGACTTCCAGCTTAAGGCGTCCGCAACCACATTAGCCTTTCCCGGGTGGTAATCAATGACAAGCTCGTAATCTTTCAACAACTCAAGCCAACGTCTTTGTCGCAGATTTAAGTCTCTTTGAGTCATCAAATATTTGAGACTTTTGTGATCCGAAAATACATGGCACTTTTCACCAAATAAGTAATGTCGCCATATTTTAAAGCAAATACGATGGCAGCTAGTTCAAGATCATAGGTCGGATAATTTTTCTCATGTGGCTTTAATTGTCTCGACGCATAGGCCACAACTCGATCTTCTTGCATCAATACGCAACCCAACCCAAGTAGGGATGCGTCACTATAAATGACAAACTCTTTGCCTGATTCGGGTTGCACTAAAATTGTAGCTTCAGTCAAATGAGTTTTCAGTTGATCGAAACTTTTCTGACATTTCTCCGTCCATTTGAACTTAACATCCTTTTGAAGTAGCTTCGTCATTGGTGTGGCTATCATCGAGAAACCTTTGACAAATCGTCGGTAATAACCGGCGAGCCCCAAAAAGCTTCGAACTTCGGTAATATTTCTTGGAGGTTTCCAGTTAAGTATGGCTGAAATTTTGCTCGGGTCAACTTGAATACCCGATGCGGATACCACATGACCCAAGAAGCTAACCTCTCTTAACCAGAACTCACACTTACTGAACTTAGCATATAACTGCTTATCCCGCAAAATTTGCAACACCAGTCTCAGGTGCTCAGCATGTTCGGTCTCATCTCTTGAATAGACCAAGATGTCATCAACGAACACAACTATGAACCGATCCAAATATGGTCTGAAGATCTGATTCATCAAATCCATAAATACCGCAGGGGCATTAGTGAGCCCAAACGGCATCACTAAGAACTCGTAGTGACCATATCTCGTTCTGAAGGCAGTTTTGGGTATGTCCGAATCTCGAATTCGCAACTGATAATAGCCCGATCTCAAATCTATTTTTGAGAACATTGAGGCTCCCTTCAGTTGGTCGAACAAATCATCGATACGCGGTAACGGATATTTGTTCTTTATCGTCACTTTATTCAGTTGACGATAGTCAATGCACAACCTCATGGTTCCGTCCTTCTTTTCACGAACAATACTGGTGCACCCCAAGGTGAGAAACTTGGTCGAGCAAAACCTCTATTTGTCATTCTTGCAACTGAGCTTTCAACTCTTTTAACTCGGTTGGTGCCATACGATACGGAGCTATCGAAATCGGCGTAGTCCCAGGTACAAGCTCAATACCAAACTCTACCTCCCGAACAGGTGGTAAACCCGGTAATTCTTCAGGAAAAACATCCGGGTATTCACAAACCACCGGCACAGATTCGGGTTTCTTGTCTAATTCTTTGTCATCCAGTACATACGCAAGGTATGCTTCGCACCCTTTTCTTACATATTTCTGGGCCAACATTGCTGATATTACAGCTGGCATCCCCTCCAAGTCCGTAGACTCAACTCGGATTACTTCGTTATTTGCGCACCTCAAATCAATAGTCTTGCTTTTGCAATTCACAACCGCATCATGCGCGGTCAACCAATCCAAACCAAGAATAACATCAAATTCATCAAACGGCAAAAGCATCAAGTCCGTCGGAAAACAGGAACCTCGAATTTCTAGGGGACATTTCTTACACACTTTGTCGACAAGCACGTAACGACCCAAGGGATTTGACACCCGAATTACGAACTCAGTAGACTCAATAGGTAAAGTCTTACTGGATGCTAAGGTTTCACATATGTAAGAATGAGTAGAACCGGGGTCAATCAAAGCAATTACATTAGTATCAAAGAGAGTAAAAGTACCGGTAATAACATCAGGCGAAGAAGCATCCTCGCGGGCACGTATAGCATAAGCTCTAGCAGGCGCACGAGCCTCGTATCTGGTCGTAGCATCTCTAGATCCTCTCTGACCACCACTAGCATTGCCCGTATTTCCAGATGGTCTACCTCGAGCAGTGGTAGCACCCGGTTTCCCACTCTGATTTTCATTCTGTTCAAACAACCTCGGGCAATCTTTAATGAAGTGGTCAACTGATCCGCACTTGTAACAGGAGCGGTCAGGGAATCTATAACTCCCCGAATGCCATTTACCGCAATATCGACATTTCGTTCTATCTCGACGTTCATTCCCAACACTGGCGACCAAAGTGCCTCGTGTACCCACAGGGGGTCGATCACGATCTCGTCTAAAAAGGCCTGAAGTGCCTCTAAACTGGCCCGCATCATCTCGAAATTTCTTCGATGCCTGTTGAAGAGACTTTCCTGAAGATCTTTTACGAAACTCTCCAGTTCCCACATCAACTTTTTGTTTTTCTTTTCTAAGCTCTTCGGCTTTACAAGCTCGCTCGACCAGTACTACGAACTCTCGTATTTCAAGAACGCCAACGAACATTTTTATATCTTCATTCAACCCATCCTCGAAGCGTTTACACATGATAGCCTCGGACGAAACACATTCCCGAGCGTATCTACTAAGTCTAACAAATTTTCGCTCGTAATCAGTAACTGACATGGAACCTTGCTTAAGCTCAAGAAATTTCTTCTGTTTTTGATCAACAAATCTCTGACTGATATACTTTTTCCGAAACTCAGTTTGGAAAAACTCCCAAGTTACTTGCTCTCGAGGCACAACAGAAGTCAGAGTACTCCACCAATAGTAGGCAGAATCGCGTAGCAAGGAGATAGTACACTTTAGGCATTCATCGGGTGTACAAGATAGCTCATCGAGTACCCGGATAGTGTTGTCCAACCAAAATTCAGCTTGCTCGGCATCGTCGCTATCCGTAGCCTTAAATTCAGTAGCCCCATGTTTTCGGATTCTGTCAACTGGGGGCTTATTTGACCTTATTTGGTCAGTTACCGGAGGTATTGTAGGTGCGGGGGTGGTATTAGTCGGGAATGGAGGTTGTGGAACAGCCGTATTAGTTCGAATGTATTGGTTGAACCAATCATTCATCACGCTATAGAAAGCTTGTCTAGCTTCCTCATTCGGGTTACTAGCATTAGGTTGAGAGTCTGCCGGCGCTGTCCCTTGTGCGGGAGCAAGCGCTACACTCTCAAGATCATCAGCTACCTCTCGGTCGGGATCAGGATCCATTACTATAAATAAACACATTTACAATTGTCAGAAATCACCACACTATCAAGTAATCACATAAAATGGCATGTATAGCTAGACCCAACGCATTACGGTAGTCCTAGAATCGACTAAACCGCAGCTCTGATACCAATCAAATGTAACACCCCGAACCCGAGACCGACACCGGAGTCGAACACGAGGTGTTAACAGACTTTAAACCCCTTATAAAAAATATTTCCCAGACACTGCCAATCTGCGTACTAGTCGCTTTAAAAATCATATCTTGAGTTTCACAACTCGAAAATCAGTTTCGTGATTTTTCCCTGAAACTAGACTCATATTCCCATCTACATATTTTTTTCTAGAATTTTTGGTCGGGCCAATTAGTACAGTTTATTAGTCAAAGTCTCCCATGTTACAGGGATCGACTACCCTGACCTTTGCGCATTACGACTTGGATATCTCCTTGTACAGGGCTCCAATACTGATGCCGTTTGTTTCTATAGAAACTAGACTCAGAGAGGAATCTATAAATATATGGTATGACTCCTAATTATCTCTGGTTAATTTATAATGAATTTCCAAAGTCGGAACAGGGAATCCAGAAACCGTTCTGGCCCTGTCTCACGAGAACCTGAATATCTCTTAACATACTGTCCGTATGATTGTTTCGTTACTTTCCTATGAAAGTAGATTCATCAAGGTTTGTTTAAATAATTTATTCACTATTCATCACTGCTGCTGTCAGCATCTGCCTTTAAGGTAGACTTTACCTATTTCATGGTTTCCATGATTCAACTAGCCCTTTTTGCATAAATAGCACAATTTATGAAAGTGATTAACCATCCCCGTGGCCAATCCTTATCAAGCATATCCACACCAAATGATTATAACATTATACTCAAACACATATAAGCCATTTTCGCATGGCTATCCAAAATTTATACAAGTCCAAAGGGTCCACGACCCACAACAAACGGGTAGTCCTATACATGCCATTTCGAAGTTCAACCAAAATTGTACCAAAAGGGGGCTTTGATAGTGTGGGCGACTTTGACCTCAAGATCCCGAGTCCGATAGCTGGAGAACCAAATCTATAAAATAGAGGAGCAATGAAACGGAGTAAGCAATTTATGCTTAGTAAGTTTTGAGCAAGGAATTCCAGCACAACAAAAGTATAGCATTCATATAGCTAAACGGATAATTTCATATGCACAAATTTACGATATCGTACTTGCTTCACATTATCAACCCTTATGTACATACACAAAAGATCAACTCAGCCAAAGGCCGGTAGCTCGTTTATCAACTGAGCGAATACTTATTTGTAAGGGCTCAACTAAATTCAAGCACATACGAAACATACCTCAATGTTGGGATGTTTCGAGAGTATTAACTGGAATTTTACAGCAAGTTCATTCATTCCCAAATCACGTACCTTCGGAATTTAACCGGATATAGCTCCTCGTTCAAATGCCTTCGGGACATAGCCCGGTTATAGTAATTCGCACAAATGCCTTCGGGACTTAACCCGGATTTAGTAACTCGCACAAATGCCTTCGGATCTTAGTCCGGATATTGTCACTTAGCACAAGCCTTCGGGACTTAGCCCGGACAGCATTCAAATAACCATGCACATTTAACAATAAATCATGGCCCATTCGTATTTCATTTTCGTTAGCAAAACTCAAACACAAGACATTTATCATTCTTGCAAATTCGGCTCAATAGCCACACAAAGAGCATGATTTTAATTTGCTCAAAACATGATCTAATCACATCATAATTTAAGCTCTTTTACTCAAGAACTTACCTCGGGTGTTGTCGAACGATTCCGATAGCTATTCGACCACTTTTTCCTTCCCTTTATCGGATTTAGTTCCCCTTTGCTCTTGAGCTTAATTAAACAAATAAATTGATTTAATCATTTGAGCATCGAAAAGAGGAACACAAGGCACTTAGCCCATATTTATACATTAGACATTAAAGTCACATATGTACGGAATCATGAATCAAACTCAACATTTTAGCTAATTTTTCCCCCTTGGCCGAATATGCATGTCTATTTTGGGGCCGATTTCAACACTTAATACATTCTACAAGTATGGTCACTTGTATTGACTAAACACCCTTTTGTTTCAAGTTCAAAACTTGGCTAATACACACATATACACACTAGTAAAGCATCCTCTCCCTTTCCATCAATTTAACACATGCATTGCTCATTAACATGCAAAAGTTATATTCGGCCTTAGCACACAACTTGCTAGCCGATTCTTCTCCATTTAGCAACCAATGCACATATGTGCTCACTCAAAAATGCTAAAAAGGAGGTTCAAGAATCATCAAGCCACCATCACATGCATCATTAACAAGCTTCATATTTAGCATGCAATGGCATTAACACAAACTCCACCTAGGCCGAATCTTAACTCATCCTCATGCCTCATCACCACAACATCAAACATCAACCAAGAATGATGCATCCATGGCCGAGTGTCATTTCCATCACATAGCAAGATTTAGACCATGGGCTAGGTAGAACTCAAGCTAACAACTAAAACATGCATGCATCTCATGGAACATCATCAAACATACCTTAGCCTAGCTACATGCATGGCCGAACCTCTTCAACCTTTCTTCTTCCTTCCTCCTTAAAATTTTTGGCCAAGGATGAACCAAAGGATGAGCATTTTTTTTCTTTGTTTTTTTCTTTCTAGTTTCGGCTAAATGAAGATGAGAAAGGATGAACAAAAATTTTCTCCTTTCTTTTCTTTAGCTCACGGCAATGGGGGGGAACAACTACGCACATTTTTTTTGTATTCATCATACTCCTTTTCATTATTTTATGCCCATGCCCCTTATTTTATTTTTTTCCTACATACCTCACTAGGCCAACATGTTCCCAACATGTTTCCACCCATAGCATGGCCAACCACTAGCTCAAATTTTGGGTAATTTGACATGCAAACCCATCATTTTCAAAACATGCATTAATAGACCATTTTAAATTAGCCTATCATATTTTCACCATGTCTCATATCAATCCCTATTTAATAATTTCTCATGCAATTGGCAAAATTGGAGAATGAAACTTCCACATACTCATGTACACACATAATAAGCATAGAATATGGAAATCAATTATTTTTATGACTCGGTTTTGTGGTCCCGAAACCACTTCCCGACTAGGGTCAATTTTGGGCTGTCACATAATCCACGCTCCAGCACTATTAGCCAGCGCCCAACCCAAACAAGCACGCCATACAGCGAAAGGGATCAGCCAAGAAAAGGTACCTTTACTCTCCTCATGGTTCCCTCTATTTAAAGCCAGCTTCGCAACCACTCTTATGTTAGCTTCCCGATGTGGGATCCCTCCAACATCAGAGTTTAAATTCAACACCAACTCTTGCCGCCCCCTGTTAGCAAAATAAATGCTCTTTGCTTGCCATGGGATTCGAACCCATGCCTCCCCTTAAATGCTCCACACGCTACTTGCCACTAAGCCACAAGGCTTTTTGTGTCATATTTTATCCTCAATTAATTATAAGGTCTAAAGGCCAAAGTCCAGGTTCCCTTAAAAAAAGCCAAAATAAATTACAAGAGCCAAGGCTTGAACCCAGGCTCCCATACAACCTTAATGACGCCACAACCACTAGACTACAAGCTTTATTGTGTCATTTATTTAACACAATAATTTAAAAACCCTCATCCAAGCATTCAGGTTTTTTTTCACTTAATACCAAAATTTTTGCTAAAGCCTAAGTTTGAATCCAAGATTTCTCTAACACTTCTCAGGGCCATTAACCACCAAAGTAGGCATTTAATTGTGTTATTTCATTGACAATTAAATACCTATATACAACCTCCTTACGGACCCCCACTCAAGGCCCAATACTTCTAGGCCCAAATTCGGGGTGTTACAATACTAATTTGAGGCAGTCTATACTGCGAGAGGTGCATAGTAGCCCTTATCCTATGCATCCTGGTGGAAATAAGATGTACCAAGACCTTTATGAGTTATACTGGTGGCCAGGTCTTAAGCATGAAGTTACCAATTTCGTGAGCAAATGTCTGATATGTCAACAGGTTAAGGCTGAACATCAGTTACCTTCAGGGTTGCTCCAGCTAGTTAAAATTCCACTTTGGAAGTGGGAGAGAGTGACTATGGACTTCGTTAGAGGGCTGCCACTAATGCCTACTAAGAAAGATTCAGTATGGGTCATCGTGGACCGATTGACCAAATTTGCTCATTTCATACCAGTTCGTACTGATTACTCTTTGCAAAAGCTGGCTAAACTGTATGTGTCTGAGATAGTGAGACTGCATGGGGTACCAGTTTCCATAATATCTGATAGGGATCCTTGCTTCATGTCTCGGTTTTCGAAGAAGTTACATGAAGGTCTGGGTACAAGGTTAGACTTCAGTATTGCATTCCATCCTCAGACAGATGGCCAATCAGAGAGGGTGATTCAGATGCTAGAGGACATGTTAAGGAATTGTGTGATTGATTTCTAAGGCAGTTGGGAGGATTACCTACCGTTAGCAGAGTTTGCTTATAACAATAGCTATCATTCTAGCATACAGATGGCACCTTACGAGGCATTATATGGTCGTAGGTGTCGTATTCCTTCCTGTTGGATTGAGTTAGGCGAGTGGCGTGTTTTGGGTTTTGAATTATTTTCAGATACTGAGGGTAAAGTTAGACTAGTCCAGGATTGAGTGAAGGCGGCATCAGACAGACAGAAGTCGTATGCGAATCTAAAGCATAAAGAGATTGAGTATTCTGTGAGGAACTTCGCTTTTCTTAAGGTCTCACCATGGAAGAAGGTACTGAGGTTTGGACGTAAGGGTAAGTTGAGCCGTAGGTTTATTGGCCCTTACCGCATACTGAAACATGTGGGACCGGTTGCCTATCAGTTAGAGTTACCTTCAGAGTTAGACCGAATTCACGATGTGTTTCATGTCTCTATGTTGAGGCATTATCGTTATGATCCCACGCATGTTATTTCGGTTGAGGAGGTTGAGGTTAGGCCAGATCTGACTTTTGAAGAAGAGCTAGTTCAGATATTAGATCATGATGTAAAGGTTTTAAGGAGGAAGTCTATCCCACTGGTTAAGGTTCTTTGGCGTAATCATAGCTCTGAGGATGCCACGTGGGAGCTTGACGAGGCGATGCGACAATAATACCCTCATCTGTTTAAATCAGGTAAATTTCGAGGTCAAAATTTTCTTTTAGGGGGTAGAGTTGTAACGCCCCAAAAATTTTAAGTATTTATTTTTGTATGTTTGTGTTACACAATTGTGTGTTTGCCTCAGTGGTTAAGTGTTCTGGGAAGAGTTTGAGAAGTCTTGGGTTCAAGCCTTGGCTTGTGCAAAAGTTTTGTTTTAAATGAATTAACCCCTGTCTCTAGTCAGTAGGCTTTTAAATAAATATGGATATTTTATGTCAAAATGGGCCTACTGGTTTAGGGGATAAGTGGCGTGTCATTGTTACTGAAGGTCTTGAGTTCAAGTCTTGGCGATACAGGGGAGTGTTTTATTTTGTTGGATGTCATGTAAGTGTTTGTATGATAGTAGAATTTTGAAGCTAGTGGACGGTTGGAGTGTTTGAAGAGTGTGGGGTTGTTGTGGGCAAATTTTAGGAGGATATTGTGGAGAAGGTTTAGGGATAGGTTGAGAGTGGGTGCCGAATTTGAATTCTAGGCACTCAAGATTTCAGCTTTGGTTGGTATTTGCTCCCCATTACGGTTTCTGTCAGCATTTTTGGTTCTATTCACCTTTAGGAGGCCGAATTGTGCTAGGGGATCTTGTTAGTATCTTTCGTTTTTGTTTTTTCAACTTGGCTTTACCCTACAGTTCTTTTTGCTTAGTGATTTCCTTTTCTTCCTCTACTCTTCTATCTGATATTCTTTCCCTTTTTTCTTTGGCCGAATACTCTTCTCCCTGATGCTCAATTCTTTCGGGTTTCAACAATATCCTCTCTTTACATCTTGGTGCTCTGGCCGAATACTTCTTCTTATTTCTCCCTCTACTCTTTCGATTTTTGGGGAATTTCTCCCTTTTCAGTGTGTTGTTTCCTTTTGGCTGTCGACTTCTTGGCCTATAGCTAAACCCTGCCTCTGTCATCGTCTCTGTTCAGGCACACAATTGTTCTCTTTCTTTCTCTCTCTCTCTCTCTTTTTCTGCTGATTTCTGCTTGGGGTGCGATTGTTCCATCTTTTTCCTCTGTCACATTGTGTGCTTTTGGCTTTCATGTTGGGTGTAGGCCGTGTAACACCCCTTACCTGCACCCAGACCGGGACAAGGTATGAGGCATTACAGAACATAAACATGGTATTTCCAAAAAATACGAGTCATAAAATTTCATTCCGAATTAAAATCGACCAAATAAAATTATTTTGTCCTTATTATGGACCTACGAGGTCCAAAACATACATTAGAGGTAAACCGGAACTAAACCGAGAGCTTAAGAAAATTCTTCGAAAGTTTCTAGGTTTAAGCCTCACACGCCCGTGTGCTTTGAGACACGCCCGTGTGCTTTGGGACACGCCTGTTTCCCTTACCCATGTGGAATTTTTAGAATTTATTTTTCATTTCAAACCTAAAGGGGTTTTCACAGGGCTGAGCACACCCTTGTTTCCTTGGCCCGTGTCCCTCACATGGCCTAGACACGCCTATGTCATCGCCCGTGTCCAAAAACCTGGATATTCTGTTTATGACATCATCATTCATTTAGGGGCACATGGCCAAGGCACATGCCCGTACGCTAGGCCGTGTCCTCCACATGGCTGAGACACACGGTCGTGTCTCTGCCCGTGTGGTTACTACCATGCATACTGACTTAGAAATTTTAGGTGCAGGGGACACACAGCCATTCAACACGCCTATGGGGCAGACTGTGTGTCACATACAGCCTAGACACATGCCCGTGTGTCTTCCAGTGTGGACCTTTTTGGAGGCTTTTTTCCAAGCCAATGGTCACCCTCATTCACATATACATTCAAACACACTATATAACATGCAACATAACATATTTGTGCACTCAAACATTCCACACCATGGCACTATCACATCTTCATAATGTCATTTTATTGCACACTCATTTGCTACACCATTTAGACGCATTCCACCCCAATTTCATGCATTATTAAACTTGTAACCATAACTTCAATTTGTGTATTCATGCACATAGACCATTTAATATATTTGGTCATCCCTTATCCTTTAGCACCAGACTTATACTTTACCATACATTTATCGATCAACCACACATCACACCGTTATCATGAATTCTCCAAGCAATAGCATGTCCTACCATCAAAACGCTAGCATGTGCGTGCATGGGTAATTAGATTACAACCCAAATGATCAAGTATGAGCCATATCACATGGCCATTACAAAATGAATCATCATTATCATTGGCATTCACAAATTGGCCAAATAGTACGACACATATCACAAAATGACCAAGTTTCCTATACACGCCATACTTAAAATAATAATTTCACTATACCCAATAGTCTTTTGATAGTTTGATTGAGTACTCCGACAGCTTTCGATCCTCGAGCTAGCTTGGGGGAACTATAAAGGATGGAAAAAGATAGGGGAGTAAGCATTAAAGCTTAGTAAGTCCATATGCAAATAATATGCAATAGTGGTAAACAATTAACATGCAAAAACATGATAATATATACATAAAGATTATTCATTCATTCAAACCTTTTTGCTTACTCGTCATATGCACATATATATACTTGCTCATCGTAAACTGATCTTTATTAGAGTATTACTCATAGGTCTAGCGTACATACCTGTACTCATCGTAAGTATCCATAACCATACCTCTTTCATATGTCCTTCTCGGGACTCTCATTACATTCTTTACAATACCCGTTGAACATTTGGAATACTATTAGATACACGGAAACCTTGCACATAAATGCCTCATACACAAACGTAGCTGAAGCTACCACATAACATGTAACACATCCCTAATGAACTCGGACCTCTCAATGAGCTCGGATGTTACATGCATTAGATCCACTATAAACTCGGACCTCTCAACGAGCTCAGATGCCACATATCTCACGAACCCGGACCACTCAACGAGTTTAGACTCTTTAGTTCCTAGTGACATGTCACTTGTATCCTAAACTATTCTTAAGGTTCAAACGGGATTTTTTTCTCTCTTGCATATAGTATCTCCATCGTACTTGCTCGTAACGTCATAAATCACGACCATAATAACATTCATGCTTTCATAACAATCAATAAACATATAATTCATAATTATAATAAAGCATTTATCACATTATATTAAAGCATTTAAAGCATACTACCATACCACATTATTGCATATGTACTTACCTCGGTACAAAACGATGGTAATTGAGCCTAGTCATTGTATACTTTATTCTTTCCTCGGTCAAGTCCCAATTCACGTTTTTCTTGATCTATGATGCCAAATTTAATTTATTTATTATTTAGATTATTCAAATGGGTCCATAAATCGTACTTTTGTAAATTTATATTTTGACCATTAAACTTTCATATATTCACGATTTAGCCCTTAGACTCGTAAAATGAAATGCATGCATTTTCTTGATTACCCAAGCTTGGCCGAACCTTTTCTATGCTCATATCAGCCCATATTTTCTTTTATTTCACATTATTATTACTTACTTTTTCACTTTTACAAACAAGTCATTTATTTAGGTGTTTTCACTAAAAATACCTAATAAAAGATGTTAATCATGCATCAAACATTCATATTCTTCCATTAATCATCAAAATACAAGCATGTCATGCATGGTTCAATTTTCATACATGAACCCTAGCTCAAAATATAGCTAGAAATGGGTAGATCATGTTACCGAGACTTCAAAAATACAAAGAACATTAAAAACAGGGCTAGGGAACACTTACTATTGAGCTTGGAATTGTTGAACAAAACCCTAGCTATGGTGTTTTGTGATTTTCGGCAGCCAAGAAGGAAAATGGACACATTTTTGGTTTGATTTTCCCTTTTTATTCTTTTAATTACCTAATGACCAAAATGTCCTTAGGGTTTCTCTTTCCAATTTTTTTCTATGCATGTCCATTTTTGTCCAAAATTATAGAAATTGGTCAAATTGCTTTAGGACCTTATAATTCATAATCTAATGCAAATTCATGCTTAAAGATTCTAGAATGCAAGTTTTGCTCTTTATTCAATTTGGTCCCTAAAATGCAATTAGACATTTTATGCATAGAATTTCTTCATGAAACATTCTGTAACGCCCCCGTACCCGATACCGTTGTTGGAGTCGAGCACGAGGTATTAACGGACTTAATTCATTAATTAAACAGCTCAAACAATTTATTTTAGAATTTCCAGACAAGCTGGCTAACTGCGTCACAGTCGCTAAAAAAATCATATCTCAAGTTAAAAAACTCAAAATCAAATCCTGTAAATTTTTCCTGAAACTAGACTCAGATATCTACTTGCTAATTTTTTTTCTAAAATTTTTGGTTGGGCCAATTAGTACAGTTTATTAGTTAAAGTCTCCCCTATTTCAGGGTTCGGCTACTCTAACCCCTGTGCACTACGAATGAAATTTCTTCTTGTACAGAGATTCAATGACAATGAAGTTTGTTTCTATTAAAAATAGACTCAATAAGGAATCCATATATATAAAATTTGAGTCATAATTATTTTTACACAATTTATGGTGAATTTATAAAGTCAGAATAGGGGATCCAAAAATTGCTCTGACCCTATTTCACCAAAACGTAAATATATCATAAAATACAACTTTTTTACCTATTTTTTTTCTTCCACATGAAAATAGATTCATTAAGATTCAATTATATATTTTATTAATCATCTAATTCTATTTCTACTATTTTTAGTGATTTTTCAAATTCATGTCACTCATGCTGTATGACACTGTTTTATAGCCAATTTCACCATTTTATGGTTTTCCATGGAGTAGGTAATACATTAAGCATACATAACACTAAATATAAATTTTGATTAGCCATTCCAATAGCTAAGCATTTCCACATCACTCATTCACCATATCATAAGATTATATACACAAAAGGATTATAATGCTATACATGCCATATTCCCAAAATATGCAAGCCACTATACCGAGATGGTCTGTTGATAGTGTGAGTGTGCCTCCGACCGTCTTGATCTCCAAGCCGGCTTGTCAAAACTACAAGGAATGGAAGGGAGGGAGTAAGCATAAATGCTTAGTAAGTTCACATGTAAATAGCAAGTACCATAACCATGCAATAATACGAAGTCCACATTTGCATAATATCACCAAAGCATTCATATCATATTTCTCATTCATGATCTTACCATATTATTGTTATATTGAAGTCTCAACCCGAGGGTTAAGTACATACCTGTACAAAGTATCCGTTCCACAACACTTACCAACTAGTCACTTTCATCTCGAGAATTCTTCCATTTCACTAGAACTTTACCCGTTGAACACAATCGGAATATAATACGGATACACGGATTTCATGCACGTAAGTGCCATACCCGCAGCTAGACAAACTCAATAGCCTGCGGAAATTATGTAGCTAAGCTACCATGTAACCCGCCCATAAGTGAACTCGGACTCAACTCAACGAGCTCGGATGCCTAGTTACATCTCACGAACTCGGACTCAACTCAAGGAGCTCGGGACTCAAATATCCTAGTGACATGTCACTTGTATCCTAATCTATTCCCAAGGTTCAAACGGGCTTTTTCCTCGATTACACATCTTTGCCCTCTTCCACGAAATGTCGAAACCGATACTCGGTAGCAATTCATATTTAACAAGTAGCACACATAATTTGCATATTCCTCAATAATAACCACAAAGCATAATATTTCATGATATTAATCATCATATCATATAAATAACATTAAATTACTTAAATGACAATTATGTTACTACATTTACACATGAACTTACCTCGTATGCGAAAATGGTCATTTTTACCATTTTGTACACAACTTGGTATTTTGCCGATTTTAGCCCAAATTTCGATTTTCCTTGCTCTATCATTTCAAATATAGCCTAATTAGGACACATATGATTGAAATCAATCAAAAATCAAATTTTGGAAAAATTACAATTTTGCCCCTAAACTTTCACATATTTACACTTTTGCCTCAAATCTCGTAAATTAAACTTCACCCTATTTTCTTATGTTTTGTGACATGCTAATCATTTTTCCCTTCTATAGCAATATCCAATTCTCACTCTAACATGTATTTATGAACATTAGGTATTTTTACCGATTATGTCATTTTAGTCGTTTTTACGTAAAATCACTTAGCAAAAGTTGTTTAACACAATCTCAAGCTTCATATTCAACCATAAAACATCAAAATTCATGCATATCATTCATGGGTAAATTTTTAAATATAAACCCTAGCTCAAAATATTGGTAGAAATAGGTAAACCGAGCTACGAGGATTTCAAAAATGTAAAGAACATTAAAAATGGGCATAGAAATCACTTACAATTAAGGCTTAAAAGTGTTGAAACCCTAGCTATGGTGGAGAGCAAGATTCAGCAGCAACTTATGGAGAAGATGATCATTTTTTTTGTTATTTTTCCCATTTTATTTCATTTCATATCGAAATGACCAAAATGCCCTTCCTTACTAAACTTTCAAAAATTCCATCCATGTCCAATTTTTGTCCATAAACTTAGAAATTGGTCAAATTTATATTTAATACCTCCTAATTAATATTTCAAAGCAATTTCATACTAGAAACTTCTAGAATGCAAGTTTTGCAACTTATTCAATTTAGTCCCAAATTTCAAATTAAGCACTTTATGCATAGAATTTTTTCACGAAAGTTTCACACAATCATGCAATCAAATCATAGACCTCAAAATAATTATAAAATAATTATTTCTATCTCAAATTTGTGGTCTCGACACCACTATTTTGATTAGGCCGTAATTCAGGATATCACACATTCACACAAGCATGCATTCATAACATAAACCTCATAATAATCATAAAATAGTTATTTCTATCTCAATTTTGTGGTCTCAAAACCATTGTTCCGACTAGGCCCTAATTTGGGATGTTACAAGCCGATTGCTTCTGTCTCCTATTCTTGGTTTTACGCTTTTGGTAAGTTTGTTATGCGCTTGGTTCAAACTATTTTCATGTATAGTAATAGTTAATAAGTTTCGGTTGGAATGCAAGTAATCTTTAAGGGCTAGCAATCAGTCTCTTGCGACAGTTTAAATGTGCAAGCCTCAATTGGTCGATCAAGTCAAGTGATGATTAATCATTTGGATAAGTGTTTGGCTAGGGTTTTTTTAATTCGATTGATAGGCGATTAACCAAATGTTGTGATTGAATATAAGTTTGGAGTGCTCGTGGGTTATTTGCGCACTTTTGCAAACAAGGTGTGTAAACACAATCCCAACTTTGGAAATTAACCAAAGTCGAAAAAAGTGAACGATGATGCTACATGGGCGTGTGCTCGCTCGTGTGGTAGTCCGTGTGATTAAACATAGACGTCTGGTCGTTGAGGCCGGCCATGAGCAATTTCATGGGTTGAGGTTGTATTGGGCCATATTGGGCCGAATTGGACCGTATTGGCCCCACGAGCATGTGGGCCCCGCACAGGTAAACCACACAGACGTGTGGAAGTTATTGGGCCAAGCTATGTAATACACACGACCAAGGCCATTATGGGTTGGGTGGGCCACACGGGCATGTAGGCCAACATGGGCTCGCAATATGGGTTGTGGGCCCACTTTTATTGTTTGACTGTTAAGGTTGCACGGGTCGTCCAAGACGATTGTGGACCTACTGTTGGGTCGATAAGTTTACGTAGACCCCCTATTTGATAAAATGACTATTTTGCCCCTATGTAATGTAGGACTATATTTTAGCATGCTATTTTTAACTGCATTGAGTACGTGTGTAATATCATGATATGGCATGACATGTTGTATGATGCGTTGCATGGGGATGGTTTTAATATGATTAGAAGAAGTATACGGTACCGGCAGCTCTACTGCAAATGCTGTTTAGTGTCACAATCGGTACTACTTGGAGTGTATGGATGGGTGGGTTGATTATATCCCCACATGGAGTGTAGGGTTGGATGGAGATGGAGTGTAGAGGCTGGTTGGGTAGGATTTCTTGATTGCATATCTGTACCGTTACTGTCACTGAGATGGGCTTAGGCCCAAACTGATACTGATATTGTAATGGGCCAATGCCCTAACTGAAACTGAACCATTATTGAAATGGGCTTAGGCCCAGACTGTATTTGCTCACTAAATGGTTGTTTGATGTGGGATTACACACTAAGTTTTTGTAAACTCACCCTTCTGTTTATCTACGCAGGTAATCCCCAGACTTAGGAGGATCGGTGCAACGGGGGACTCAGAGGTGGCCACACAACTACTATTATTTTTGCTTTTGATTTTAATTATGAGTATTATTAGTTGGGGTATTTTTTTTGTAATAAGGCCTCTTTGGATTTTTTTTAATTTGGGATTTTTTTATTTGTTTCAATTTATAACTACTAGCTAAAGGAAAAGACGTGGGTTTTCAAAAAGATAAATATTTTTCAAAGATACCACGAATACTTAACCTATTTTAAGAGCTTCCACAAGAAATAATGTTTTAATATGATTAACATTTTGAAAAATGGCTCACATTTTGAAAAATGACTCACATTTTGAAAATGAATGACATGTCTTAAAATCATCTTTAAGATTACACAAAAAGGTTAAATAGAGAATGGGTTTTTCAACAATATCACACTTTACAAAAAACACTTCAATTTGACATTGCCAAATTCGGCCATAACATCCAGGCCAGATTTGGGGTGTTACACCTTCTCTTAATGAACACCAATTGAATGTTTAGATAGGGAAATCGAGTAATTTACTCAGAAAACCAAATTTTGACCAAAAACGAATGATAACAAACGTTAACAGAAATTTAACACCAGAACTTATAGAATTGACTTCCAGTAAAACAACAATGAAAAACAAAACTTTCTCAACCACAGCAACAAAATTTAACAAGTAGAATTTTAAAACTAAGCGATGAAAATTTAAAAGAAGAAATGTAAAGGAAAGTGAACAACGAAGGGAGGAAGAAAGTTAGGTTAACATAAAAAAATAAAAGATTTATTTCTAAAGCAAAACTAACTAATTACGCAAAGTACAAAAACATATCTTCGTTTACACAGAGACTCAAACTCAAGACAACAGCGTAAACAAAAACTTAAACAAAAACATATCTTCGCTTACACAGAGACTCAAACTCAAGACAACAGCTCAATCAAAAACTTAACCATTGAACCAATAGGCTCACTCTTGACACAGATTCACATAGAAATAAACTTAAGTCCAACATTCAAAGATAAGGGTCAGATCAAGCAAAACAACAAAAAATCTCAAAAGTGATATTTGAACACCTGACGTTTAACACACAAGCGGAGCACTTAGCCACAGGCACAGAGACTTAATTATATCAAAATTTAACAAAGAATACTCAAAATTTTGAGGTGTTACAAAAATTTTAAAGTGAAACTTATGAGCTAGAAATCGAAAACTGAATATAATAAGAATATTTTTTTTCATTATTTTGACAATGTTATCGTCTGTATATAATATATTTGGCCTAGCCTTTAGTCTCTATATGTAGAGAAAATAACATGAGTTTGAATAATTTATTAACTGAATAACAATATTTAATAGGAAAAACAATTCTTATATGGAGTGTTGTAGGGTGGGTGACGACTAGCCCCTTATCAGATTAGTGTTTTCTACCCATCCCTTCTATACTAGGCCTATTTGGGTCATTTCATTTATCGAGTCAATTGTATGTGTTATATGATTAACCCAATAAATATTTTTGTTATACCTAAAATATTATTTTTTCTTTTAATTAATTGAATGATTAATTAAACTATTTTTTAATTTTCTTAACCCAATTCTAATTTTGTTAAAGTTATGAAAACTTTACCGTATTGAAATATATGAGAAAAATAATTTAACTGGCTTGTTCTTATGAAACTATGATTACTTAATTAATTAATTTTCACTTTAAACTTCAATATTTAATAAAATAATAATTTGAAGTCATTAATTAATTCTCGAGTTATTTTTTATAGCAAGAAAACAAATTTACTGTGGATAGTGATACATGCAATCTATTTCTCAGGTTCATCGTTTCATTAAATTCCATTTCATTAATTAATGCAAATCCTCAAGGTTATACTAAGCTAGTAGAGGGATCCATTAGATACATATAATTAGGGCTCAAATAATTTGTAATTAAGTTTCAACTCTTCGTCTATTTATTACAATATTATTAGTCATGAAGATATTCCGCTAATGTATCATGACTGAGCTCTCCCCATTATATGCCATTATGAATACTACTTATCAATGTGTTCGTCCAGTGACCTTATCATATGTGTGTTACCCTCATAGGATGTCCTTAATATCTTTTGAATATATTTGTTCTCCCAATATTATCCTATTTTATCTCACGGTAACCATTACATCTTCTTTCATGAAAAGTCAATTACTAACAAATAGTAATTAAATCATTTATCTCTAAGAAAAATGACATGCGACCACGTTACTTTTCATTTATCATGTAATGTCGATGAGAAGACATTATTTACCCTTTGTTGGGATATGAATTCCACTTTTGTGGAGTAATGCTACATCATACAGATGTCATATACCTAACGTACCAACTTTTAGTTCCTTATCTATTTGAGCTTACGCCCCCATTTACATCAAAATATACTAGTTACACATACATAGCCCATCATCCACTCAGGATTAATGTATGCCACACTACGAATGTCACAAGTGAATAAATCTATAAATGAATCTTGGATATATTCTACTTGGATCCTTGGATCTATTCTACTTGGATTTTGTCCGATGTACTATCAGGCTAGCCGATCACGTCTATGTTTCTATTTTCTAGGAGTCATCCGGTCTGATACCTAAGACAAGGCATCTCCTCAATTGGATTTGATCGACAACATATTAGCCTTTCAATCAATTCTATCACTTTCGATTAGATTAAGGACGGGTTTAAATGATCTACTAATATAAGTTGCCTTCTTGCATTATGGTCCACCCACATAATGTCGCTTACTATTAGTTTCAATGTTAGATAATCAGAGATTCGATATTTGCTTTCATTTTACTTTGCGAGCAAAAAACGTTAAGGACATTATACAAAAGATATTAATGATATTGATGGATTTTTATAAAACCAATTTTTTTAAAAAGTTACAAGTACATAGACAAAATATCACTACACTAAGGGCACTAGATCCCAACACACGGGTCATTCGTCAATGATGAATGATTGTTATTACTATTTGTTAGTATTTTTTTTCATTGTGGAAGATGTAATGTAATCATGAGATAAAATAGGATTATATTGGATGAACGAATTTAACCCAAAGTGATTAAGGATATTCTATGTAGGTAATGCGCTTATGGCAAGGCCATTAGACAAAGTATAAATCAGAGTTGCTTTCCTAATGGTATAAAACGGGAAGTTCAGTTATGGTACTTTTAGTGAACCGACACTAAGACTGTATAATATTGTAATTAATAGACAAAGAGTTATAACTCAATTATAAATTATTTAAGCTTTAATTATATATAATTAACCTGTCACTTCGCTAGCTCAACACAATCCTGTATGAATTGTGTTGGATCTAATGCTCTGAGTGTAGTATTTTTGTCTATGTACACGTGTAATTTTTCAAACCAATTGGTTAATAAAACAATTCATTGATTACATTAATATACTTTGTATGATTGTCCTTATGTTGTTTTTGCATGCAAAGCAAAATAGAAGCAAATATTGACTCATTGGTTGTCTAATATTTAAATTAATACTAAGCGGGATTAAGTGGCCGAATCGTAATATGGAAAGACAACTTATAATAGTAGATGGACCTAAACATGTCTTTAGTCTAATAAAAAATGAGTAATCCGATTGAAAGACTAATATGTTTTCTATCAAGTCCAATTGAAAAGATGCCTTGTATTGGGCATCGAAGTGGATGATTCCCAGAAGATAGAGACATAGATGTAACTAATTGGTCCCAAAAATAATAGATCCTAAAACTGTTTATGGATTTAATCACTTGTGACATTCATAGTGTGACATACCTAAATCCTAAGTGGATGACGATCTATGTATGTCTTACTCGTATACTCTAATGTAAGTAAAATATTGAGTTTAAATAGATAAGGAACCAAAAGCTAGTGCTTTGGGTATACAACTTCTGCAGTATGTAATGTCATTCGAAATAGTGGAATTCATAGCTAGAGACATGGGTAAATAGTGGAATTCATTGGCATTACATGATTGATGAAAAGTAAACGTAACCAATAATAGATCATTTTTTTTATGAATGACTTGATTACTATTTGATAGTAATTGGCTTTTCATGAAGGAATATGTAATGGTTACCATGAGATAAAATAGGATGACATTAGAAGACCGAATTAATCTCAAAAAAATTAAGTATAACCTATGAGGGTAATACATTTATGATAAGGTCATTGGAGGAGCACTGAAGGGGTTGCTTTCATAATGGCTTGTTGTTGGGGAAAGCTCAATTACAATACTAGTGTGTGGTGACTTCGTGACTAAATAAGTTTATAATTAATAGGAAAAAAGTTAGAACTTAATTAAATCATTTGTGTCCTAATTGCATGTGTCCAATCGATTCCTTTGCTAGCTCATTGAATCCATAAATGATTTGCAGGTTGAATCAAATGAACAAAAATGGATATAAATGGTGAAAATAGAGAAATGGAAAACATTTGGAAATTAATGTAGTTTTCTCCAAATGAAATGAAAAAGAAAAAAGAAAATGACCTGGAAATGAATTTATGGTTTTTAAATTAAATGAAGTTTGAAAGTGGAAATAAATCATTAAGTCATAATAAACCCATTGAGTGCAGAAATATTAAATATATTTTCTCATAATTTTTTTACGGTAAAGTCATCATGATTTTAATGGAATTAAAATTGGGTTGAGAAGATTATTTAATTGAGAAATTAATTTATTTGAGATGTTTTATTTTGGGAAATAGAAAAAAAATATCGTGTTGGATCGAATTATTAAGTACCGAGTTAAAAGTTCAGGAAGTATTTGTAATTTGACCTGATATGAAAGAGGCCCAAAAGCCCCATATTTTAAAAGGGAGGGATGGCAAACCTAGTATTATTAACTAGGGTTGTCGCCTCGTTATGCTTTTATTGAATCTGGAACCCTAAGTGTAGTATTTTTATCAATATACATTTGTAATTTTTTTCAAATAGATCGGTTAATAAAACAATTTTGTTGATTATATTAATATACTTTGTATAATTTTCCTCACAATGTTTTTTTGCACGAAAAGTAAAATGGAAACAAATGTTGTTCATTGGTTGTCTACTGTTTAATTAGTACTAAGCGGTATTACATGGTTGGATTGTAGTACAGAAAGACACATTTTATTAGTAGACAACCTAAACATGTCCTTAATCTAATCGGAAATGAGCAAACCAATTAAAATGACTAAGTGGTCTTTTAATGCAAAAGGTACAATGGCCAACTAACCTTTACATAAGCTAAACATGCTTGGAAGGAAAAATGACTAAGAGGTCTTTTAATGAGAAAGGTACAAGGGCAAACCAACCTTTAGAACTTGTGCGCACTGATGTATGTGGTCCCATTAGCATCAGTGCCCGAGGAAGTTACGATTAAACTTTTATCGATGACTATTCTTGATATGGATATATGTATCTAATGTACCGCAAAAACAAAACCTTTTGTAACATCCCAAAAGGTAAGGGGTTAGAATTTTTAATATCCAAAAAAAAAAATCAAATCTTATCTTTTATTCAAACCATTTTTATAAAATTAAAATTCTATATCTTTTTATCTTTTTATCTTCCTATCCTAATTTGAAATAATATCTTATCTTTTTTTTTTTCAAAATTCAAATAGAATTAAAATTCCTTTATCTTTGTAACTACTTATGTTAATTTCAAATCCAAATTATTCCTTTTCAAATCCTAATAGAATTTATCTTTCTTATTTCCAATTATTATTTATTATTCCCCATTTGTTATTTTATTATATTAAAACCCTACACTCTCTCTCTATATATATATCCTAGTTTTCTCTTAAAATTCTCTGTTTCAAAACTCTTTTAAGCCCTTAAATTTTGCCGAAAAATATTTTTTAAGTTTTTGAAAATTCAGTCAAGTCTTCATCAATTGTTCTTCTTTAAATTGTTGAATTTCGAGTCAGTAGATCGTTGATTTTTTATCAAGATTGTCCTTTGTAGGTGACTGGATCGAGCTTGAACGAAGGGTAATCGCCCGAGACCTCAAAAAAGTCAGGTGTGTGTTTTTTATGAAAAATCGAGTCAAATCGTGTTTAGGTTTAAACCCACATGACCATGCACCACCATTTTACAGATTTTATAGTTTTGCCATTGGATTTTCAAATTTTATAGTTTTGCCACTATTTTCTAGATTTTACATTTTCTGCCACTGTTTTTTCATATTTTTCAGTTCTGCCACTGTTTTTTTAGATTTTACTGTTTTACCACTTTTTTAAAAAAATTTATAGTTTTACTATAACCTTTTATTATTTTATGCAAATCATCCCTAAATAGATTTTTAATGGAATCTAGAGAACTAGTTTATACAATTAGGTCCCAGATTAGGAATAGAATGAATGAATACAAGAATTTATGACTTCATTGCTTATGATTGATTGCATAAATCTGTGAATGATTTTATAATTGCTTTTATGATATAATCGCTTATGATGGTTTGTTTAAATTTGTGAATGATTGTATATATTTATTAATGCTATACATGTTGAATAAATTTCTCACATGTTTTAATGATTGATTTATGAATTGTCTATTATTGCAATGAGATAGAATGTTGATAATGATATTGATTGATTACATTATGATTGCATTGCATTGCATTGCATTTGTATTTGCATGGTGGACGATTTGAAAAGAGGAAGTATATGGAAGTATAACTGCATTTAGTTGTGTGTTGTGTATCCACGCAAAAGTAGATTCCAACTGTGTCTATTTTACCATGAAAGCATAACCCTCTAAGAGCTTTTATCTGGGAGTATATTGCTCTTCCACGGCTATTGGCAAGTTTTATCTACATTGTATTTGTGTGCTGTGTACCTACAACTAAAGCAGATCCCAATTGCATCTATTTTTTGTGTGTCCACAGCAAATGGTAGTGAAAACTGCAAATTATTGGTGGTATTAAGTCTATAACCTGGTGTGATTGGAGAAAGGAGTTCTAGGAATCCCCTAATATGGTGTGTAGCAATTGGGGTTAAGACTACTGACTAATAAACGAATTGATTATTGCATAACATATTGTGCATACTCATGAAAGGTGCATAAAAATTTACTGAACTGTTATGTCAATTGTGAAAAATAGATTGATTTGTTAATTGAATCCGTCTGACTAATTATGATTGATCGTTAATGGTTTCTTACTTGAAGTACCAAACCCGATTTACCATATTGAATTGATTGATATGTGAGACTATTTGTTATCATGTTAAATTGATTGATATGTGAAACTGTTTGTCATTATACTGAAGAGATTGATATGTGAAATTGTTTGATATTATTGTACAGATTCGAATATTGAATTGGTTTTTTGTAAAAGGACTCACGCTGAGCTTCTATAACTCACTCCCTTTATTTTCCTTCTTTTCAGTTAACCCAACGGACTAGGACATGGGCTCAACATTCAGAGGGTCTCGACTTGTTCTCACAAATAGATTGTTTTTAGTTATTATTATTTTATTAATCTTATTGTAACCGTGGTATCGGATAATATTTTACTTACATCATTTAGGATGCATTTCATTAATTATTATGAATAGGGAATTTATATATATGCAATAGTTTATACCTAATATTTATTACTGACAGTGATTTCAGTGTGTTGCTTAATTATTAAGTGTTTTAAACGGGTTAATTCATTATACAAAAGATTATTCTTTTTTTTTGTTGCTGAAATTAATGTTAGTTTTAAATTCATGAAATTGAGGTAATCATTTGTATAAAATAGGTTTAGTATTGAAAATTGATTTGTAAAAAGATTGAGCCACCTCGATGGTGAATGTAATCTCTCTGGCTCGGGTCTACCGTCTAGGCTGTGTTGAGGAGGTTACACCTTTGATAAATTTCGAGAGTTTCATGCAGAAGTGGAAAAGTAATAAAGTTTATCCATAAAAAATCTTCAGTCTGACCGAGGTAGGGAATATTTGTCCAATGAGTTCTTAGGATACATCATAGAGAACGAGATTTTATCCCAATTGACTGTGTCAGACACTCTACAACAGAATGGCATAGCTGAGAGAAGGAATAAAACCTTGCTTGACATAGTTTGTTCAACATTAAGCTATTCAAAACTTCTTACTTCCTTCTGGGGATATATGATACAAACGGTTTGCTATATTCTGATTGATGTGTCAACTAAGTTTTCTTGTAAAACACCTTATGAACTGTGGCATGGAAAGAATCTCGCTCTAAATTACTTTTAGAATATGGGGTTGTCCAGCACACGTTCTAGATAAGGATGCAAAGAAGTTGGATGCACAGATAGAATTGTGCATATTTGTAGGATATCCAAAAGGAACAAAAAGAGGATTATTCTACAATCCGAAAGATAAAACGTGTAACACCTCAAATTTTGGGGATAGAATTTTTTGGATCTGTGGTTAGGGTCAGAGAGAAAGGTGTGCTATTGTGTTTAGTCACACGTTTAAGTATCAGAATAGGCCTCCTGGTCTGGTGGTTAAGTGATTGTTAGTGAACCTTAAGGTTTTGGGTTCTAGTCTTTGTGTGCGCATTTGAAGAAACATTTCATTTTGTCTTGTTTTCAGTTAATATTTATAACCATTTTTTTTTACAATTATTCTCTATTTTTGGTTCTGGACATTTTTTTTCCTTTCTTCCTCTCGGCTTTTCTTTTTCTTCTTTTTCGAATTTCTTTATTTTCTTTTTCAAAACGAGTTTGCTTGTGGATGTTGGAGAGTCGTTTCCTCGTCGTCAAGTCAGAGTCTGAACAACTTAGATCACAAAACAGGTGTGGGATTCAAACCTCTTTCAATGTACTTGCGTTTTGTTGTTTTACTGTAGTAGTTGACAATCTTTTCGTGTGTTTTGATAAATGGGCAATTGAGGCTCGTTTGGTCTGCAATCTCTAGAAACTTAGTGTGTTATGATTGGAGGTCAATTTATTGACTGAAAAGGATTGATTTTTAGGTTGGTTACGGGTATTTTTGTGGTCCCACAGGCATGTGCAGGATCACACGGTCGTATGGAATTAGGAATTAGGGTTTTTGGGCAAAATTTGGTGCCATATAGTCGTGTGGATGATTTGGGGATTTTTGTTGATCTTCACACGGCCATGTCCCCTGGGCACACAAGCGTATGTGTTTGGGGATTAGGGTTTGACTGATTTGGTGCCACACGGTCTGGCCACATAACCGTGTGGCTAATTTGGGAATTTAGGGATCCCACACGAGCGTGTGTCTTGGACACACGATTGTGTCTGGTGAGCACACGGGCGTGTAAGACCCTTACACGGCCGTGTCTACCCAATGCTCTATTTTAGTACAATTGGGAAGTGAGTTACACGGCCTGCTCCCATGGCCCTATCCCTAGTCCACATGGGTGTGTGCCTCAGTCACACTACCGTGTGCCTTCATTCACACAGGCATGTGCCTCAGTTACATGGCTGTGTACCCGTCTTCACATGGGCGTTTGACCTGCCACATAGCCTAGGCATTTCCACACAGCCAGAGCACACGACCGTGTGGTCCTAAGGCACTTATTTTTCTTCTGTATGTGTTTCTGATCTGAAAATGTGTCTGTGTGCTTCAACCCTTGGCTAAGCTTTAGTAAGGATAGTTAAGACACTGATTTGGGCTATGGCTTATGCGTTGTTTGTAATTGTTGTATGAGATGTCTGACTCTGGACCTGGTTAACTGGGTATATGTGTGCATATCTGTTCTGTCTGACTGCCTGTTAATGTTTCACTGTTCTGTGGGATTGTGTGCATACATACACTTGCATAAGGTAAAGTTTTGGGTGGGATTGTGAAGAGAAGGAAGATTGTTTCTGTTCTAATATGGTAGTTTAACTATAATTTATTCGTATAACGGTTTACCGCACTGTACCACACGTACATTAGCTTTGCTGCATAGCATTATTTGATCTGGTAGTTCAAACTGCAACATGTCTGTACAACGGATTACTGTATTGTATTGTACTCTTATACACCAGCTTTGCTGCGTATTAATATCTGAGTTGCTTAGTCCACATACATGGTGTGTAGGGTTGGATGGGCATTTTAATGTCCTATGTGGTGTGTTTTGGTTGGATGAGCTTAATCAGCTCTTACTGGGTGTGATCGGGGGACGGAGAGGTGTGTTGGCTGGATGGGTGGGTTTTATTACTTGACCACATTCATGTGCATCTATTTTTTGGATGTATGATTATCAGACTTGTAACACCCCTTACTCGTATTCGACCCTAGAATAGAGTACGAGGCATTATCGGACTTATATACAGGCAATCATGAAGAACCGAGACATAAATTTCCATCCAAATTAAAACTTTGAAAAAACATTCGTATCGCCCCTTAGACGAGTCTATGAGGCCCAAAAAATACATTGGGAGTGGTTTGGTACTAAACCGAGAATGTTTGAAATTTTTATAACACTTTAGAAAATTTTCATGCTTTAGAGCATGTTTGGTTTGGTGTATTGGCATAGCCAATACACCCCTAATCGGTGGGCCCCACCTAATGCGACTGTATTCCATCGTTTGGTTTGATGTATTTCTAATACGGGTGTAATCCTTTACCTTCCTAATCGGTGAAAACCACCGATTTCTAATCCCCCTCTTTTCTGCAGATTAGTTGCCCCTTCGGTTTCCCCTCCCTGTTTTACCCTTTCTGCCGATTTGCTCCCTCTGTGCGCCACTCAAAATTCATTCCATATCCTAAAACCCAATTCTCTCTATCTCCCTTTCCTCTCTTTCAACCATGGACGCCTTGCTTTCTGCCCCGGAAATCACTTCTCAGTCGCTCTCTACCTCTCCAGGTTCTTCTTCCTCTTCTTCTTCTTTAACTTCGAACGATGATTCTGAGTTTGTAACTAGTTCAGTAAGTGAACGTACTTTGGAAGATAATGGGAATGGTAAAACTAATGATAGTAACGAGAATGGTGAGGGGAAGTTTGAAACAGTACCCGAGAGGCCATTTATGGCTGACCCTGATGAAGTAATTCCGACCGTGAGGGATGTTAGTGATGCCCCTTTTGTTGGTTCTGATGGTTCGAATGTGATTTTGAATGAGGACTCGTTTGGGGATGGCGATAATGGTTTAGAGGAATATAGAGGTGAGGGTTCGATGGGGAAGGTTGATGTTGATAGTGTTGGTAATGGGGAAAAGGACGATAAGGTGGAAATGGGTTCTATTGGAGAAGTCGACCAATCTGTTTTATCAATGGAAAGTGGAGAGGAAGGTAGAATTGGGATTTTTGAGAATAATTTGGTGTTAGATGGTGGAGCTAAGGGTTTCAATCCTATGATTGTAGAAACAGTAGATCATCAGGTAGTTGAAGTCGATGGTTCGAAATTTTCTGGCGAAGAGGAGTTGGCTGTCGATGCGAAACCTTTGACTGGAGCTGCTTTAGGCATTGAGACATTGGTGATGAAGGAGACAGAGGTGGTTCCAGTTGACGATAATGCGAGCTTGGATAACGGCTTGAATCATGCTGATGGTTCGAAGTTTTCCGGCGGAGACGAGTTGGCTGTTGATGCTGAGAATAAAGCTGATATTGCCAGTGGGGTTATGCTTGGTAAAGACAATTCTGGGACTGAGCTAAATGATCTCAAAGATGAGGAGATCATAGATATTTTGGAACAAGCATTTGCTGAGAAAGTAGATGGAGGGGGTGGAGATGGAATTCAGGCAAAGGATAGTTCTGCTCAACCTACAGAAATAAAGGCAGCTCATGAAACAGAGAATTTAGATAGTGATTCTCAAAGCAAAAGGTCAGTAACCCTGCCAGGAGAAGAATCTCATTGGCCTGAGTCAGTGGAGCAAACTACAGTGGCTGGAAAAGTTAGTTTTGAAGGTGAAATGGAAGAGAAGTAGCATCAGAATGAAGGCTCAGAGACTGATGGAGAGGCTGAAAGTATGTTCTTTAAGAATGCTGAAGCTGCTAAGCAATTCTTGGAGGAGCTAGAACGAGGATCTGCCATTGGTTCTCACTCGGGTGCTGATACTTCTCATAATCATATACAGACAAATGCTATTGATTCAGATGAAGAAGGGGATACGGATGAAGAAGGAGAGGGGAAGGAGTTATTTGATTCTGCTGCTTTGGCAGCCCTCTTGAAAGCAGCAACTGGTGCTGGCTCTGATGGCGGCAACATTACTATAACCTCTCAAGATGGATCTAGGCTTTTCACTGTTGAACGTCCTGCAGGCTTAGGATCCTCACTGCAAAATGCAACATCCGCACCTCGATCAAACAGGCCTAACATATTTAGTCCTGCTGTAACAAGTAGGGGAGATTCTGACAACAACTTGACAGAAGAAGATAAAATAAAATTGGAAAAGTTACAGCTTATAAGAGTCAAATTTTTGAGGATTCTTCAAAGGCTCTTCGTTATTCTGTTTTTGACTCCTATAGCTATGTTTGTTTATTTAATGAAGATTTAAGGATATCTTTCAAGAGGTTTATGAGGCTAACTGGAAATCAAAATATGAGGCTGCTGGGATATGGTGAGGATCTTTTTCACTTTGATTGACTTAAATTAATTTTCTTTATATTTATGTCAAATATTGATTCAGATTATTTAATTTAAGGTATGAACACCGTCTTATTGATGATATGGTGGCATATGCTCTAAAGAGTGAAGGTGGTTATGTTTGGGCATGCAAGAACTATGATGGTGATGTCCAGAGTGATTTCTTAGCCCAAGGTTTGTGTCACAAACTAGTAAAAGGGGAAAAAAATGTTCCCCTTTCAACCCCAAATTGATAAAATTTCACATTATTCTTGCGGCATGGTAGCTATATTGCTTTTCTAACTAGACCTGAATTGCTTTTTGTAGGTTTTGGATCTCTTGGATTGATGACATCTGTGCTGGTATATCTCATGTCAACAGTTTATTTAATTTTATTATCTTCTCTGCTGGTGATAAATAGTCTTCTTATCTTCCTCCTGCGTTGAAGATGAATACTAAACATGGGATGATGTAAATTCAATCCTATCCTGAGCACCATCTTACATGCCACTTACCCTACATGATGAATTTGTTTGTGTTTCAGGTTTGCCCAGATGGGAAGACAATAGAAGCAGAAGCTGCTCATGGTACTGTTACACGGCATTTCAGAGTTCACCAAAAGGGTGGTGAGACCAGCACGAACAGCATAGCATCTATCTTTGCTTGGACGCGTGGGCTTGCACACAGGTAGTACTGATGGCATCTTTCTTTTTCACATGGGCGGCTAACAAAATTATTTAAATGTTTTACTAGAACTATTATGTTGTTTGCAGGGCAAAATTGGATGACAATCCTAAACTCTTGGATTTCACTGAGAAACTAGAGGCAGCTTGTATTGGAACTGTGGAATCTGGAAAGATGACCAAAGATCTTGCACTAATCATTCACGGCTCTAAGTAAGTATTTGTCAAGCATGTTTTATGCAATTTAACCGCCAGTGATTTTTATGGTCTGTTAACTTGCAAATGATCCTTTATAAGAAATGTTTGTGCATGTCAGTGCGTACTCATATAATTCGTTTTTGTACTTTGCATACATGTACATATATGTTATAATGAACTTGGTTATAACATTGACATGGATGCTGCAGGCTTGCTAGGGACAAGTACCTGAATACTGAGGAGTTCATTGATGCTGTTGCAGCAGATCTAAAAGCAAGACTTTCTTAAGCATAAATTTGAACATGGTAACTACTCCTAACCATCAAAGTTCTTTGTGCTTGTTTTGCCCCTCCACCTTGTATAGACCAATTTATTGGGAAGATAAACATATGAAATTAACTTATTTGCGTAATTGTTAAGTGAAAAACGTTTTATTAGCAAGTTGCACATTTTGCAATAGATGTTTTAACTTGGATAAATATGAGAAATTTTTTTAATAGCATGTTTTGTGCTTCTTGATGTTTGCTTTGGTGCCGGGTCCTTGTAATATAGACTTGGGAGCAAAGTTGTAAAATTTTAACTGACGGTAATTTAAAAGGGACTAAATTGCTCAAATTTTTTTCATGTTGGAGGGACAAGTTTGTACTTAAGCTTTATTGTACAAGGATCTGCTGGGAAATTTAACCTTTGCGTTTGTGTTTGTGGCCTGATGTTTCTTTAGACATTGATGGTAATGTTTGCGTTATTATCTGTTGCAGGTCGAAAATGGAAGGGGGTGGTTTTGCGGGTTTGCAGGAAAAATAATAATAAAAAGCATCAGTGGAGGTGGCGTGGATGAGGTGAGGATGGCGGTTGTCAATAGATGAATTTAATCACCATTTTATGAGATACAGAGACGAGCACTCTCTCACTTGATTCATCTCATTTTTATGTTTTGAAGGGTTTCGATTTTTAATGTAACATTATATTTAAGGATTTGGATTTTGGTTAAATTTCCGTCGTACACCATATCTGCACCCCTACGATATGCATGATGCAACAAATGGATGAAAACCGACATAGAAAATATTTAAAAACAAAAGAAAATGGGCATGGGCATGGGCATGGGCATGGTAAATATAATTAACTGCCTCGCCTCATTGGAAGTTAATTTGATGTTGTATTTCATGTACAACAATATTTCTATTATAATGTTTTATTAATGTAACAAATAAAATGTAATTTGGTTGCATGGTATATACCTACCTTGTGTAATTATAATCTTAAATTTAAAAAGTATTCAGCAGCAACTTTTTATATATTTTAAAACTTGATTAAAAATAGTTGAGGATAAGAAAAGAAAGGAAAATAAATTAGAGGAAAGCTGAGTAATAAATGGTAAGAATTTCATTAAATTATATATTTTAATTAAAATATATTTAATAATAATTATGTTAATTTATATTTTACAGTATCATATATTATGATTTCAGTAAATTAATATAAGAATATTAATTATTAAGAATTTTATTAAATTATATATTTTAATTAAAATATATTTAATAATAATTATGTTTAAATATGATTAAATTATTTATTATTGATAATAATAATCTTATTATAATTTAAATAACAATAACAATAATCATTTACCAAAATAAATTTATGCTAAGGGTATTCTAGTCATTTTAGTTTTTTCCATTATGCTATTACACCTCTATTCCATTCAACCAAACACAAGATTACTATTACGCCTCTATTCCATTACATTCAACCAAACAGTGGATTAGCTATTACACCTCTAATCCAATACACCTCTAATCCCAATACACCTCTAATCCAATACGCCTCTAATCCAATACAACGAACCAAACGTGCCCTTAGAGGGTCACACGCCCGTGTGGGTAGGCCATGTGGCTTGGGACACACCCGTGTAACTCTCTGTTTATGACGTAATCAACAAACTAAGGTCACACGGCCAAGGCACACGCCCGTGTGCTAGGTCATGTGGGTGATTTAATTTTCATAATTTTTCATAAAATAGGTGTATACTTTACACGCCCTGGGCACAGGCCTATGTCCTTGGGCCGTCTCCTTCACACGACTGAGACACACGACCGTGTCTCTGCCATGTGGCCAATTCAAAGCTAAAATTAAAAAATGCAGGGGACACACGGTCGAATCACACACCCAATAGGAAAGCCATGTGTCACACACGTGCCGTGTGTCTACCCGTGTGGACAAAAATAAGGCTATTTACCAAGCCTTTTTGCCACCCTTACTTGCGCCAACCTACACAGCATCAAACAACCCTAATCCAAGCATATACATACAACCAAGACATCTACACATCAATTACATGCTATTTTCTATCACATACAACATTTCATAATTATCATCACAAACCATGCAATAACTCCATCCATGAAAGGCATTTCATAATTATGTGCAAAAATACTTAAGCAATATTAGGCAATACCAAATGGCCATTTACAAAACGAATCAAATACCATTACAAGCCAAAACATTTGGCCAAATCAATAATGACACATATCACAAAAAGACCAAGTCCCTATACATGCCATATTCAAAATATCTAAACCTATTATACCCAAATGATCAAATTGATAGTGTGATTAATGCTTCGACTACTTTCGATCCTCGAGCTAGCTTGGCGACACTATAAGAAGTGAAAAGGAAGGGGAATAAGCATAAAGCTTAGTAAGTTCACATGCAATAATAAACAATATCATACAATTTAACTTAACATAAATCACATATCTATCATCACAGTTTCAAAAGCATAACTTTATCCTTCTTAATCTTACCAAAAGCTCATCACTTAACAAGCTCATTCTTATGAGTTTACCATACATACCTGTACCAACTCGTGACTTAACATACTATTTCTCGTTCTTGACATACCCTCATATTTCATATCACATAAAGGCTCGCTCTCGAGCTAATCACGAGTCTGCTCACACAAGCTGACGGTCAAGACGTAGCTACACGGGCTGCTCACACAAGCTGTCAGGTATCTGCAACACATGTCGGACTAGCTAGCCACTGGTAGAACGTACATAACCAACACCCAGATTCACATAAACATTTATATCACATGGGGTCCTAATGACATGTCACTCGTATCTTATTCTATTCCTAAGGTTCAAACGGGATTTTCTCTCTCTTGTCAGAACTTATCGAATGTGTTCATCAAATCAATTGTATAATTCATACAATATTAAGGCATTAAAATATAATCATAACATTGCATTATTTATATATGAACTTACCTCCGTACAAAATATAGCTAACTAATTCGACTTAGTCCAAACCTTGTTCTTTCCTTGGTCTAGGTCCGGACTCCATTTTTCTTGATCTATAGTAGCAAATTTAGCTCATTTAATTACCACATTGTTCAAATCAGTCCAAAAACCATACTTTGGAAAAATTATAGTTTTGCCCCTAAACTCACATATTTACAAATTCGTCTTTAGGCTCATAAAATGAAATGTACTCATTTTCTTTGTTACCTAAGCCTAGCCGACCCATACACATGCTCGTATCAGCCCACATTTTTCATCAAATAAGATTTTACTACACATTTTACAACTTTTACAAATAGGTCCTTTTTAGGTGTTTTCATGAAAAATCACTTAGTAAAAGTTGTTTATCACACATCAAAATTTCATAATCTACCATGAAACATCAAAATACATGCATGTCACACATAGGTCAAACCCTTGACATCAACCCTAACTCAAATAAATGGTAGAAATGGCTAGATCGGTTGATAACAACTTCAAAAATGTAAAGAACATTAAAAACGGGGCTAGGATGCACTTACTATCAAGCCTGAAAGTTGAAGAAACCCTAGCTATGGTGACCTTAGGAATTTCGGCTATGGCATGGAGAAGATGAGCAAATTTGACTTAATTTTCCCTTTTTATTCTTTTATTAACCAAATAACCAAAATGCCCTTTTTACTAAACCTTCAAATTTTACTTATTCATGCTCATTTTTGTCCATAAAAATAGAAATTGGTCAAATTGCTATTTAAGGACCTATAATTAATAATCCATAGCTATTTCATGCTTAAAGCTTCTAAAATCACATATTTTGCAAGTTTTTCAATTTAGTCCTAAAAATCAAATTAGACACTCTATCAACAAAATTTCTTTACGAAACTTTCACACAATCACGCAAACATATCATAAACCTCATCGCATTCATAAAATAATTATTTCTACTTTAGATTTGTGGTCTCAAAACCACTATTCTGACTAGGCCCAAAATCGAGATGTTACAAGACTGTATTCTATTGGTCTAAACGATACTTGTGTTGAGTATTCTGTGTGCTTGGTGTGCTCTAACTTTCACATGTGTGTTAACATTTTTGTATCTGTTTCTTCATATATCTATTAACATATTCTACTACTAATTTGTCATCTAAAGTTCTCTTTTGTAAGTATATTGTTATTTGTATGAATTCACACTGAGCTCGTGTAGCTCACCCCCTTAGTGTTTCCCCTTGCAGGTACATTACTGAAACTCTGACATTGGACACGGTATGCGGAGGTCTCAGACGGTCTTGGTTGTAAATAAATTATCAGTTAACTTTTCAATTTTCGTTTTGATTTATCGTTTTGATAAGCCGAATTTTATAAAAACTGTGTTTTGAGATATGTTTGGAATTTTTCACTTTTAAGTTTGGCTTTGTCATATATATTACTTAACGGCAATTTTTCTGAAAATGGTTTTATAACACCCTAAACCCAAATCTATTGCAGGAACAGGGTTACGAAATGTTACCAAAGTTTTCAGAATATTTACAGATAATCATGTCAATTATTGTTCATTTTTCAGGATTATTCATAATGTCCTTTAAATGGACCCTCGAGGCCCTATATGAGCTTTAGAATAGAATCTGGACTTAATCGGGAACTCTAAAATTTTTTTGTGAAATTTCAAAATTTTTTCAAGTTACAAGGTTCATACGCCCGTGTGGTCCAAGGGACACGCTTATGTAACACTAGAACACGCCCATGCTGCAAGCCGTGTTCAAAACTAGGTAGCTCTTTGACTTGTGCGAAAGGGCCAGCCACACGCTTGTGTGCTAGCAGTGTGGTTAATTAAATTTTTCGAAATTAGGTGCAGGTTTCACACGGCCAAGACACACGCCTGTGTTCTAGACTGCAACACCCCTTACTCGTATTCGACACCGGGATAGGGTCTGAGGCATTACCAGACTCAAACATAAACATTCATATAAAATTGGGCCATAAAATTTCATTCAAATTAAAAATATTCATAAACATGCATCTCGTCCCTTATACAAGCCCACAAGGCCCAAAACGTACATTGGGTGTGGTTCAGGACTAAACCGAGAACTTTCAGAACTTTTGTGACACTTAGAAAATTTTCTTGTTTTAGAGTGTCACACACCCGTGTGGGTAGGTCGTGTGGTCACACACACCCGTGTGGCTTGGGACATGCCCTTGCCCCCAGCCCGTGTAACTCTCTATTTATGACGTCATCAACTGAATAGGGTCACACAGCCAAGTCACACGCCTGTGTGCTTAGGCCGTGTGGCTAATTAAATACCAAGGATCAGGTGCAGACTTCACATGGCCTGGGCACACGCCCATGTCCTAAGGCCGTGTCTCTCACACGGCCGAGACACACGGCCATGTCTCTATCCGTTTGTTTACTACTGAGCATTTTGTTTGGACTAATTAGGGTGCAGGGGACACACGGCTGGATCACATGCCTGTGGGGGCAGACTGTGTGTCACACACGACCTAGACACATGCCCGTGTGTCTACTCATGTGGACAACTTTAAGGCTATTTTCCAAGCCAATTGCCACCCTTATTTCCACAAACACATACATGGCTTCAAAGGCACTTAGCATGGCATAAGTGAGCACTTAAACATACACAAACAAGACATGATCATGATCATTTCATCTTTTCTAATACATGCATAAAATTTCATACTTTTTCAAGCCAAATTTGTAAATTTGCATGCACTAAGAGTTGAAGTTTACTTCCATTTAACATACTCATGTCTTAGTTATTATCATACCACTCAATCACAATTCCATCATCAAACATCCATAGTCACATCCACAATTTATCCATGCCAAACAATTTTAACCACATCATGTATGACCTTGGCACATGCATGCATATATGAATAAGTTTACAACCAAATAATCAATATGAGCCACATCTCATGGCCTTATACAAATTGGACCATAAACTATTCTAGGACAACACATTTGGCCACATTAACATTGACATAATTAATCAAAAGACAAAGACCCTATACATGCCATAAACTTAAAATACTTGTATTCACTTACACCCAAATGACAGCTTGATAGTGTGATGGCATCTCTTGCGGTCTCCAACCCGAGCTAGCTAAATTAACCTATAAGACATGGGAAAGGAAAGGGAGTAAGCTTCAAAGCTTAGTAAGTTCATATGCAAATAATAAACAACTATTAACATTCATTTACTTTATCCATCCATAAGGATACTATTATTACAATTTGCATTAAATCTCATGATTATCACTTACTCATTCATAATGCTTTGCATTAAATCTCATGATTATCACTTACTCATTCATAATGCTTACTCTTTTATCTTACAAACACTAATTGTATGTCTTGGCATTAGACTAGCAACCATAATCTCTCCATTATAGCATATCACATTGTTAGCAAGTTATTTCAACTCACTTAACAACATGCACATCATTTACAAATAATCATAATTTCACATATAGATTAACAATCTTTTACATATCTATAGCTCACTTCTCTCTATGTTTTCATAATGAATTTAATCGATGATTATGCTTGTCTTTCTTTTTTCCCATATCTATTGAAACACAGCTTAAAATATATACATCGTACTATATCAAAATTCAATTAAGCTCATAAGCCTAACACATGATCATTTTCAAATCTTATCATACATCCATTCATTATAAATGTGGATCATTAATCGCGTTATTTCGTTATAGGTTTTAAACATTTATAATTAATCGTTCTTGAAACTAACTATTATCGCGATGTAGGCAAGTGTACCTATCGAACAGTAGTATAGTTTTAGCAAGACCGAATTGTCGAACCCAAAGGAACTAAAAGTACTAGTAAAGACTGTCTTTTTATTATCTAGCCTAAGAATAATGGGGTTTTGTTTTAATTAACTAATTATCTAAACTAAGAACTCACAGAGAAAAGCATTGGGGAATTGCTTTTGGGAAAAATCGATTGGCTTAAGACAATACCTAAGGAAAAAACCACCTAGACTTGTTATTCTGGCTCCAAATCGGACGATTTTTTTATTCAACTTGTTCTGTAGAGATCCCTAAGTTATGTTATTATCCCTATTTAAGACTAATAATGTCTAATCCTTAGATTGAATAACCAAGACTTTTCTCTAATTAACACTCTAGGGTTGCAATAACTTGATCTATGGATCTCCTTATTAGGTTTCACCCTAATCTGGCAAAATCTTGTCACCCTATGTCTAGGCGCGCAATCAACTCCGCTTAATTATGATAAATGTACTCTTAGCCAGGGTCTATTCCTCCTCTGAATAAGAGCTTATCTTGAATCAGTATCCTGGGATATCAAAACAAGAATTAAGAACACATAATTAAGAACAAGTTAAATATTTATCATACGATTCAGAAAATAATAACAAGATTCGTCTTAGGTTTCATTCCCCTTAGGTATTTAGGGGATTTAGTTCATAACTAAATAAGAGAACATCTCAGAAAAATAAAGAATACAAAACATAAAGAAAACCCAAAACGCTTGAATGAGAATTAAGGAGAGATCTTCAGTCTTGATGATGAATCCGGCTTCTGAGATGAATCAATCGGCTTCCTTGGAGTAATTCCTTACTCTCTATTCTGTGTGCCCCTTTTCTCCTATTCTAGGGTGTATTTATAGGCTTTGGAATGCCTATGAGCCCTCAAAGGTGGCTTTTTCCGAATTAGACTTAACTTGGGCTCTACAGGGACATGCCCGTGGCACACGCCCATGTTCGATTACTTCAGGCCGTGTTCGAGCCTGCCAAATTGACACGGCCGTGTGGTCTGTCGGTGTGAGGAGGTCCAGGCCATGTTGATTTTGTACTTTGGCCCATTTTCTCCGTTTTTGGCCCATTTCTCATTCCTTTCACTCTTCTATGATCTCCTAAGTATAAAACATGAAATTAAAGCATTAGGAGCATCGAATTCACCAATTCTAATGAGAAATCATCCATAAAATGCATTAAACATGGGCTAAAAATATGTATAATTTACGGTTTATTGAATACCCCCACACTTAAGCATTTGCTTGACCTCAAGAAAAATCCTCAACTCATAATCAAAATAAATTCTCCTCAACTTATAATTTTTATCGATAATATCTCAAAATAATCCATAGGTAAACATACATTGAGAATTCAACTAAAAGGACATAAAAGTTTCAAACATTCCAAGTTGAGAATTTAATCATGCAAACATAGGTGTCTCTCCGCATCTAAGTAATTACCTTTGATTCAAAATATCACAGAGTTACACATCCTCACTAAAGATTCACTCAAATCACTCGAGGTGTTTTAAGGACAATAAATGAAGCACTCAATAGTCAATAATCAAAAGTCATTACCATAGGCTTGCATGAAAATCAAATCTCCACCACTATAATTTAAGATGATACATCAATCAAAAGGTCTTTAGAGGGTTGTAGTGCGGCTTGGTTAGGGGGTGTGGTCACAAGCTAAAAGAAAGGGTTAAAATTGAGATTGAATTGAAAAATTGTCTAACTAGAAAAAGAGTTAATCTTCACTTGCGTACAACAGAGCTTTTTCTTAGAATATGGAATTACTAATATATATACGTAGTTTTTTTTTAAGAACAAGTTAAATATTCATAGACTAACTTATTACAAACAAGACATAGCTAAGCAATTTCCTCAACTCAAATCTCGACAAAAATAAGGATTAAATTAAGGGATTTCAACAATAATGGGTTAAAGGTTAATATTAAGGGTAATACAAGAAATGGCTTGTTAGGCTCAAGGGGGTTTACTAGGGGTTAATCGTGGAGGTAGGCTTTTCATGGCATGAGTGGGTTAATCCTAAGTGCCTTAATCATTTTGATATATCAAATCAAATGGTGTGGTCTCGTCATGCATAATCAAGCAAGTTCTAGAATAACAGTTCAATACTGACGCACTCAAAGCAATAATAAAAGTGAGCATGAAAGAATTAATAGATGCTCAAAAGGCTAAAAAATCTCACAAAAAATTATGGCTTTTTGATGTTTAGACTCGTGAATTCCAATTCAAAGTAATACCTAGACTTGGGGAAACAACCTATAATTTTAAATTCTTAAAAATCAAATTATCATGCTTGATTCTCTAATGTCTTAAAGTTTAAATAATCAGTGAACAAAGGCCTATGTTTTAATTCAAGATATATCAATCAAAATCATAAATCAATTAAAATTTTTCCTAATTATGATATGAGAGTTTTTCAAGAGAACAAAATGATTATTCAGGGTTTTTTTTCTGATAATGAAATAAATAGCCCTCCACACTTAAGATGTACATTGCCCTCAATGTACAAAGATAGATATTAGAGTATAAAAATAAGATAGTGAGAGAAGTGAAACTTCCAGTATGATGAAATCCTCGAACTGGAGTTCTGGAGAGGAATCGGTTCGAGAGTGGAGGAGGATACTCTGGCGGTCGTAGAGGTTCATTAGGCCATAAGTCCAGCGCCAAAAGAATATTATATCTAGTGGTAGTTATGGTCGTGGTCGATCAGGACATGGCAGTTGTGGAGAACCTTTCCCAGTGGAGTTTTAGTTCCTATGTGATGATGAGCTTAAGAGCTCTATATAACTGTGATAAAATCAGGAACTTTTTAGGGGATATTAAGAAGAATAATTACTCAAAAAGAAATAATCGAATTTAATAATTAAAAATAAACTTTCTAAAATCTAATAAAATAAAAATTAGTTTCAATAAAAATTAAAAACATAAAATAAATATTTTTAAACATCTTCATCGCTGGATGGTTCGCGAGGTGGGACTGGCAATGAGATGTGGAGATGCTGACAAATATGCTGAAGAGTAGCATCAATGTTGTCAAATCGTTGAAAACACTGCTACTCGAATCGGGTGAGGCGCTCAGAGATGTCAGCATATGAAGCCGCCGCATGAACTGGACAAGAGGGTGGTGGTGGCTGAGTCGGTGGGTCCTCGTGCTTTGGGGGAACATCATCAGGAATGTCCTCATAGGCCTCCTCCTCAGTAGATTGGGTGAGATGATACTAAGGAGGGTAGGTTCCTCGGTGCCTCTTAATCATCCTCATGCTAAGCATGCTCAAGATGCCTTGTGGAGACATCTGGCCGATAAGGGTGAGGGATGATTCTTGGGCCGCGGTGTTGAGGAGCCCGAAGTTTCGCGCCAGCCGAGTCACGTAGGGACCAATGGAGATGACCCCCTTCCAATGTCACTTTTTCTGGTGCTAAATCACAAGGGCGATGAAATAGGAAAGGTCGATGACGTGCCCTTACGACATGCACCATAAGAAGTAGACGTCGTGGGTGTTGACGACGCCAGTGCTCTCTCACCTCCCTGTAATTGTATGAGCTAAAATAGCATGTAAGTACCTCAGGGATGGTGGGAGAACTGATGCCTTGGAGCGGCTAGGATTGTACGAGGCCGTGCTAGGGGCCAAAGTGTGCCAGCACTTCGAGGGAGAGAAATGTAAGTGGCGACTGAGAGCATGTAGTTCATTCTCCTCCCTGAACTCCTCCGTATATAAGCCTAGTGCAGCACCAAACTCTGGGACGCTTAGCTGGTGGATTAATCCTAGGAGAAATTGAACCACTTCGGGATCATCGTACCTTGTCATTACGGTCTGAAGATGGAACGTTGAGCAGAGTTCCATTGTGAGCTCAAGGTATGTCAGTTCGATAATCCTGAAGAACAGCTCCCAAGGGTCGGTGGTTAGGAGAGCCCAAATCGCGTCAGCCATCTAAACTTGTTCTATGGCAGCCCAGTTGATGCAGCGGCCCGCAATTAAGGGTCGGGCCTGAAGAATTTAGAATAGTTCTTCTTGGGGCCCTAGGGGGAACTGCAGGAGAGGGTGACGAATTTTTGCGGTTGGACCCGTGGAAGATGACGCTCCCTTCCTCTTCTTCAAGGTAGGTACGACGGCTTTTTTACCACGTGAGGATGACATGGTACCTACGATTAGAATCATCAAGTCATCTTGATGAGTGGTCGAAGTAAAAGGACTACAGTTTTCAACTAAAACACAGACTCTTAGCCACAACCGAACATAACTAATATAATAATTTCGTGACCTTATCATTGTATGTAGTAATGGCATGTGTAAGACAAAAGATTTAAGCTTCCCTAACAACATAAAATGTATGATAAATAATTGAAAAATGCAAATTTCTTGAGAGACATTGGCATGGAAATATCATGAGAATTAGCATGGTAATATCATGGGTATGAAGTTTTCCTAATCACTTGATTTAACATGCAATGTATAATAACTAACTTAAGAATGAAAACTAGATGATAAAATAATGAGCAATATGAAAAATAGTTCAAAACCAATGAGATTGAGCGTAAAAAACGAAGTTGAAGGCGGCGCACGGGCGTGGCAGAGGGGCCGTGTGGAGTTGCAGCGGCTAGGGTTAAGGTTTTTGAATGGAGAAGAAAGTGAATAGTGCAAGGTATTTATAGATTTTGGGGCATACAGCCATGTCACACGCCGTTTCCCCCAATTTCATCCTGTGTGATTTGCAAATTTTAAATTTGGGCACGTCTGACATTTAGTACACGCCCGTGTTCCTTGGGCGTGTGGGTTCACACGACCGTGTCGCACGACCTTGTCTAGCTTCGTTCACTTCTCCCATGCCCGTGTGTGCAAGCCCCACACCCATGTTAATTTAACAGGTTCGACCACGGGTGTTCGACACGGGCGTGTCTCATGCCCGTGATAGTTTCTCAGTTTCAACCACGGGTCTTCCACACGGTCGTGTCGCATGCCCGTATTGTTTTGACAGGCTTGACCACGACCATATCGTACGGTCGTAGCATTTAATCGTAGCCCGTTTTGAGGAAATTTTTTGCCCTATTTTCACACGGCCTTATGCACTCCCGTGTGCTTGGCCGTGTCATTGTGAAAACACTTGTATTCAAAATTTCTATTAGTAAGTTAGGAGTTAAATACCAAAATTTAAAGAAATTAATATTGTTAATGCTCGGGTTGCCTCCCAAGAAGCGCTTATTTATTGTCTAAGCTCGACTTACATCTTCAGTGAATGGTCATCTTGGTTTGAGGAGTTTATATTCCTCATTCCTACTATCAATCTCATCAAAATAAGGTTTTAAGCAGGTGTTATTTACCTTAAAAGTGTCGAACTTGGGATGACTCACCTCCACCGTACCGAATGGAAAAATACTGAGTACCGTTAGAGGGATTTCCTCATTCGGTGTGGTAGTGATAATGTGGGGATCCGCGGTATCTAATTGGACCTTATCACCAACCTTAAGTTTATTTGGAGAGGTATCAGGCTCGTTTTGGCGTAGTTTCGGTTTGTCGGGTGTTCTTGGTTTGTGTGTTCGCCATTCATCAAGTTCCTCGATTTGCAGTCTTCGATCTTCATGAACAAGTTCTCTACCATTGCTTGAGAACGACTCGTGTGCTTCCTTCAGACTCATTTTCTGCAAAGTAGGTTGCACCACATTGTTAGTTTTAGTAGGATGGTTTAAATAATTACCTTCAATCCCTGATGTGTCGCCAGAATTTCGAGCTTGAACGGTGATTGTTTCGTCTCCCACCCGGAGTGTGAGTTCACCTGTGCCAACATTAATGATGGTTTTAGCAGTTGCTAAAAAGGGCCTTCCTAGGATTAAGGTAGTGTTGCTATCCTCTTCTATGTCTAGAACAATAAAATCAATAGGAAATATAAATTTATCAATTTTAACTAGCACATCTTCGATAATACCTCTAGGGAATCTTATAGTTTTATCTGCTAATTGAATGCTCATCCTAGTCTATTTAGGTTTCCCAAGACCTAGTTGCTTAAATATTTTGTAAGGCATGACATTGATACTAGCCCCTAGATCAGCCAATGCATAATTAACGTCTAAACTACCAATTAAGCAAGGAATCATAAAAATCCCTAGATCTTTTAGTTTGTTGGGTAGTTTATTTTGGAGAATGGCCGAGCAAACTGGGTTCAGCACCACATGCAACACCTCGTCTAGCTTTCTCTTATTTTTTAAAACCTCCTTTAAAAAGTTCATTGCGTTTGGCATCTGCGATAGAGCTTCAATAAATGGTAAGTTAATATGTAATTTTTTTAAGAGTTTAATGAATTTACCAAATTGTTCATCTGAGCGGTCATTCCTTGTCACGTTCGGGTATGGCACACGAGGTTTATATTTGACATTCACTGGTTTGTTTTTATTATAATCTACCTCACCTGGACCCTTTCTTACCATAGTTTCTTACTTCGGTTCCGGTTCAGGCTCAACGACTCCTTCATCATCTTGAATATTAATTGCGTTGAGTTGTTCCCTTGGGTTAGGTTCAGTATTACTTGGCAAACTACCTTGTGGTCGTTCAGAGATTAGTTTGGAAAGCTGGCCTATCTGATTCTCGAGCCCTTGGATCGACGCTTGTTGATTCTTAAGTGCTGTCTCAGTGTTCTGAAAACGGGTTTTTGACACTGATATGAACTTTGAGAGCATCTCTTCAAGATTTAGCTTCTTTTCTTGTTGGTAGGGTGGTTGTTGGTAGCCCGGAGGATGTTGTGGTCTTTGATTTCCTTGACCGCCCCACGAAAAATTGGGGTGGTTTCTCCAACCTGCATTATAAGTGTTACTATATGGATTGTTTTGAGGTCGAGGATTATTACCCATGTAGTTTAATTGCTCGTTATGTTGTGGCCATAAGGTTGGTATTCTGAATGGTTTGTTCCACCTCCACTTGCTGCGCATTGCATTACTGGGTGAACCTACGAAGAATTAAGAAAACCATCAATCTTTTTATTTAAGAGTTCTACCTGATTAGAGAGCATGGTGACTGAATCGACGTTATAAACACCGGCTGTTTTTGTTGGCTTTGTCCTCATGACTTGCCACTAATAGTTATTCAATGACATCTCTTCTATAAACTCATAGTCATCTTCCGGTGTTTTATTATTGATGGTTCTGCCAGCAACTACGTCAACCAGTTGCCGAGTCGAAGGATTCAGACCATTGTGAAATGTTTGTACTTGGAGCCAAAGCGGTAACCCATGGTGAGGGCACCTTCTCAGAAGGTCTTTATATCTCTCCCATGCATCGTAGAGTGTTTCTAAATCCATCTGCACAAAAGAAGAGATATCATTGCCTAATTTAGCCATTTTAGCAGGTAGAAAATATTTTAGTAAAAAATTTTCGGTCACTTGTTACTAAGTAGTAATTGATCCTCGTGGTAACAAGTTCAACCACTGTTTAGCTTTGTTCCTCAATGAAAAGGAAAACAACCGAAGACGAATGGCATCATCAGAAACGCCATTAATTTTAAATGTATCGCATAGTTCTAAGAAGTTGCTAAATGAGTGTTGGGATCCTCATCCTGCAAACTATCAAACTGAACAAATTGTTGTATCATTTGAATAGTGTAAGGTTGTAATTCAAAAGTATTTGCAGCTACAGCAGGTCTAACTATGCGTGGAGCAGGATTTTGATTAACCGCAATTGCAGGAGGTAGCTGATTGCCTTGGTTTTCAGCCATCTCTTCGGTTTGAGTTTCGTCTTCTTGCTCGTTCTCCGTGTATCTTAAGCTTCGTCTTATTTCTCTTTGGTTTCTACGTACTATGCGATCGATTTCTTTGTCAAAAAGTAATGGTCCCGACGGGTTTCTTCTAGTCATAAACTATAAAAACTTGCCAAGAGAAAGAAAGAGTAGGTTATTATTGGAGTAGGTTAATAAATAATAATAATTAAATTAAATTAAATTAAATTACAAGAAAAATAAATGGCTAAAGTAATAAAAATTGAGCGTTCCTAATATCTTAGTTCCCTGGCAACAACGCCAAAAACTTGATCATGTTATTTCGTGATAGGTTTTAAATATTTATAATTAATCGTTCTTGAAACTAACTATTATCGCGATGTAGGCAAGTGTACCTATCGAATAGTAGTATAGTTTTAGGAAGACCGGATTGTCGAACCCAAAGGAACTAAAAGTACTAGTAATGACTGTCTTTTATTATCTAGCCTAAGAATAATGGGGTTTTGTTTTAATTAACTAATTATCTAAACTAAGAACTCACAGAGAAAAGAATTGGAGAATTGCTTTTGGGAAAAATCGATTGACTTAAGACAATACCTAAGGAAAAAACCACCTAGACTTTACTTGTTATTCAGGCTCCGAATCGGACGATTTATTCATTCAACTTGTTCCGTAGAGATCCCTAAGTTATGTTATTATCCCTATTCAAGACTAATAACATCTAAACCCTAGATTGAATAACCGAGACTTTTCTCTAATTAACACTCTAGGGTTGCATTAACTCTATCTATGGATCCCCTTATTAGGTTTCACCCTAATCCGGCAAAATCTTGTCACCCTATGTCTAGGCGCACAATCAACTCTGCCTAATTATAATAAATGTACTCTTAGCCAGGGTCTATTCCTGTAACACCCTGAACCCGAGACCGTCACCGGAGTCGAACACGAGGTGTTAACAGACTTCAAACCACTTATTAAAAATTTCCCAGACAAGCTGCCAATCTGCGTACTAGTCACTTTAAAAATCATATCTTGAGTTCTGAAACTCGAAATCCAGTTCTGTAAATTTTCCCCGGAACTACACTCATATATATATATGGTAGAATTTTTGTAGAATTTTTGGTCAGGCCAATTGGTACAGTTTATTAGTTAAAGTCGTCCCTGTTCCTGGGTTCGACTACTCTGACCCTTGTGCATTACGACTTAGATATCTCCCTTTACAGAGCTCCAATACTTATGCCGTTGGTTTCTAATGAAACTAGACTCAAAAGGGAATCTATAAATATAAAGAATGACTTCTAATTGTCTCTGATTAATTTAGGGTGAATTTCTAAAGTCGGGACAGGGGATCCAGAAATCTCTCTGGCCCTGTTTCACAAGAGTTTAATTATCTCCTAACATACAGCTCATATGGTCGTTTCGTTTCTTCTATATGAAAATAGACTCATCGAGCTTCAATTACATAATTTATTCATTAATTAACTCCATTCCTACTATTTTTAGTGATTTTTCAATCTCACGTCACTGCTGCTGCCAGCATCTGTTACTAAAGCAACTATGCCTATTTCGTGATTTCTCCTTGATCTAACTAGTAATTCATCATACATATCACAAATTATGATCATGACTAGCCATGCCAAAGGCTAATCATTGTCAAACATCTCCCTACTACACTATTTCCATATCATGAATTTTAACATAAAAAATAATCAACCATGACATATGGCATAAAAATCGAATTACCAAGACTTACGACCTAACATTATAGAACCAAATCCAACCGAACATTTATGCCATTTTCGCATGGCTAAAAGTTTACATACCAAATTTCAACAAAACATATTAGCCTATACATGCCGAAATGTTCTCCTAAACCGACTAAAAAGAAGATACCAAAAGTTGCTAGCCGGTGTGATGACTTCGATGACAGTCCCGAGCACGCAAAAAGACGAGTCCAAGAAACCTAAAGTAGGTGACAAGCAAACACCGAGTGAGTATATAACTCAGTAAGTCATAAGCATTACATTGCCGTTCAATAATAATATATCATAAGAGAAAATAAATAATGCGGGATTAAAATCCTCCATCCATACCCAAACTGTTCTATAATTCCTTAGGCATTTCGGTTCGATCTCATACCAAGCCCTACTTTGACATTTCATACATTACACCATGTGACATTGGATGCATTTATCTTCAAGTATAATCACCACATAGGTTCAAGACTTACCAAGCTCAATCCCAAATATAAATAAAATGTCTATTCCTCATGAGCTCAAGGTGTTTACTCGTACCGTTGTCCATGATTGACTCGATAAGGCCGCACACTTAGAGCATGTATATTTATTAGAGAATGTATAATAAGCCCGCACACTTAGTGCTTAGTAGTCGAACTCGCACACTTAGTGCTATATAATCAACCTCGCACACTTAGTGCCGAAACCAACAACTCAATACATCTCACTTCTTTTCTTTTTCATTCAATACTTTCATCACCCCATGCATACATGTATATATATATTTATCATTCCATTCAGCATCATTACATAGACGTTATGACCATTTAAACTAATACAAAATATATGCTTAATGACTTACCTTGTGTTGGGTAAGACGGTTCCAACTCGGCTACTCGATGATCTTTTCTTTGCCTTTGCTTGATTCTCCTCCTTTAACTCCTTGAGCTTAATCAATAAATCAACTAGTTTAACCATCTTGCTAAACATTCATAATTCAATTAAACATGCATATGTATGTTTGTATATTCGGCAACCATCCTCACTAATTACCCATTTAGTCGATTATACACATAATTGAAGGTAACATCACGAATGGGCATACTTATGTGTATATATATGTATATATATACTTCGGAATGGGCATCACAATTAGATTTAACACCATCTTCATACTCAATTAGATGGCCGAATGTATGTATATATGTACAATGTCAACTATAACATCATTTAAACACCTAATTTCATCTCATGAACACTTGATCGAATTTTCCTAATCTAGCATATTTTCACATCTATTTGTAACATCATGTAAATCCACATATAACTACATTTCTTAAGTTCCACATCTTAATGCCCATTATAGCCACTCCCATAGTCTAAATCTAACAATCGGCAACACCCACATTTCCACTATGTTAGCCGAATACTCATTCTCTTCTTAGTCCTAAATTCGGCACCTCCAACAAAATAGCTTAACAATTTCAACTTTCATGCTAACATAACAAGCAACTTAACACATCCATATAACTAGCATGCTAATAGCATCAAGGTATCAACTAAAATTTTTTTAAGCTCCTTAGCCGAATCCTAACTCTCCAACAACCCCAAATCCAACCATGGGATAGATAGAATTTAGACTCATCACCCAAAGGTTGTGTAAACTTCCAAAAATATCATTGAACATACCTTGATCTAAAGGACCACCTTGGCCGAATCTTGCTTCCTCTTCTTCCTCTAGTTATGACAATTGCAAAAGAAAGAAAACATGAACACTCCTTCTTCCCTCCTTATTAAGCATTCAAACTCCCTCATTTTCATGCCACAACATCAAACACTCCTCCTAGATACAAGCAATGGCCGAACTTCTTCAAAATTTTTCTCTCTTTCTTTTTCTTGGTTTTTCGGCTAGGAGATGGCAAGTATGAACACCCCTTTTTTTTTGTTCACTTTCCTATTATTATTCCCATCATTTGTTAACCAAAAAAAAACATATTAAATTAGAATGAGTGGAGCATCATCACTCCTTGGCCGGCCACCATGTATATTATGGGTAATTTGACATGCAAAGCCATGCTTCCTCTCCCTATTATTAATTACTCCTTATAATTCATGTATCATCTTTTCTAACTTCGTCAACTAGGTCCTTTTCGAATTAATTCACATTCCTAAAGCTAATATTAAGCATTTAATTTCTCATATATTCACTGTCACACAAAAATTTATGTAATTAAAACACAAAAATAAATTTTTGGCTCGGTAATGTGGTCTCGAAACCACATTCCGACCAGGATCTAATTTGGGTTGTCACAACTCTCCCCCACATAAGAAATTTTCGTCCCCGAAAATCTTACCGGTAAATAATTTTGGATATCGATCCTTCATAGAGTCCTCAAGTTCCCAAGTGGCTTCTTCAATTCCATGTTTATGCCACAGTACCTTCACTAATGAGATTTTCCTGTTTCTTAGTTCTTTTACTTCACGTGCTAAAATACGAACTGGTTCTTCTTCGTAACTCAAATTAGATTGAATCTCGATCTCCGATGGAGGAATTACGTGCGATGGATCGGACCTATATCGTCGAAGCATCGAGACATGAAAAACGTTGTGAATCTTTTCGAGCTCAGGGGGAAAAATTAATTGGTATGCAACTGGTCCAACTCGTTCAGATACTTCGTACGGACCGATGAACCTCGGACTCAATTTGCCCTTACGACCAAATCTAAGCACCTTCTTCCAGGGTGAAACTTTGAGAAATACTTTGTCTCCAACCTGATATTCAATGCCTTTTCTTTTCAAATCCGCATACGACTTTTGACGATCCGAAGCGGTTTTCAAACTTTCGCGAATTACTCGGACTTTCTGCTCGGCATCCTTAATCAAATCAACCCCAAGGATCTTACTTTCACTAAGTTCAGTCCAAAATAATGGGGTACGGCATTTACGACCGTATAAAGCCTCGTAAGGTGCCATCTTAATGCTTGACTGAAAACTATTGTTGTAAGCGAATTCGATCAAAGGCAGATATCTTTCCCATGAACCACAAAACTCTAAAACACAACATCTCAACATATCCTCGAGTATTTGAATTATCCGCTCAGATTGGCCATCGGTCTGAGGATGGAATGCGGTGCTAAAGTGCATCTTGGTACCAAATGCTTCTTGTAATTTCTTCCAAAATCGCGAGGTAAATCTTGGGTCTCTATCCGACACGATGGAAATAGGTACCCCATGCAACCGAACTATTTGGGAGACATATAATTCTGCCAATTTATCGAGCGAAAAATCCGTACGGACAGGGATAAAATGAGCAGACTTGGTCAATCTATCAACAATGACCCAGACTGAGTCTTTCTTACTCTGAGTCAAAGGCAACCCAGATACAAAGTCCATTGTCACTCGATCCCATTTCCATTCGGGTATCATGATTGGCTGAAGTAATCCAGATGGCACTTGATGTTCCGCTTTTACTTGTTGACATATCAAACACCTTGAAACAAATTCAGAAATGTCTCGTTTCATACCAGGCCACCAAAATTGGCGTTTCAGGTCATTGTACATTTTAGTACTACCCGGGTGGACTGACATTCGACTACTATGAGCCTCGTTCAAAATCATCGAAATAAGTTCCGAATTTCTTGGAACACATAATCGACCTCTGAACGTCAAGCAATCATTGTCGTCAATCCGGAACTCCGATTCCTTATTCGAAGCACATTCAGCTCGTTTAGTGACCAATTCAGCATCGACTTTCTGGGATTCAAGTATTTGACGAATCAATAATGGTTTGGCCTCTAATTCAGCTACTAGCACCCCATCGGGTGAGACGGATAAGTGAGCATTCACCACTCTCAAAGCAAACAGTGCTTTCCGACTTAAAGCATCGGCAACCACGTTAGCCTTTCCCGGGTGATAATCAATAACAAGTTCGTAGTCCTTCAACAACTCAAGCCAACGTCTTTGTCGTAGATTTAGATCTCTTTGAGTCATCAGATATTTTAGACTCTTGTGGTCCGAATAAATATGACACCTTTCTCCAAACAAGTAATGTCACCATATTTTCAAGGCGAACGCTATGGCTGCTAATTCAAGATCGTGGGTCGGATAGTTTCTCTCATGCGGCTTTAATTGTCTCGACGCGTAAGCCACAACTCGACCTTCTTGCATCAACACACAACCTAGCCCAAGTAAGGATGCATCACTATAAATGACAAACTCTTTGCCGGACTCCGGTTGTACTAGCACTGGAGCTTCGGTTAAACAGGTCTTTAGTCGATCGAAACTCTTCCGACAGTTTTCTGTCCATTCAAACTCAACATCTTTTTGGAGTAGTCTCGTCAATGGTGCAGCTATCATCGAGAAACCCCTTACAAACCGTCGGTAGTATCCGGCAAGTCCCAAAAAGCTCCTAACTTCAATAATATTCCTCGGAGGTTTCCAATCGAGTATGGCCGAAATTTTGTTCGGATCCACTCTAACACCCGATGCGGACACCATGTGCCCCAAAAAGCTAACCTCTCTCAACCAAAATTCACATTTACTGAATTTTGCGTATAACTGCTTGTCTCGCAAAATCTGTAATACTAACCTCAAATGCTCGGCGTGTTCGGCTTCACCTTGTGAATAAACTAAAATATCATCAATAAACACAACCACAAATCGATCCAAGTATGGCCTAAATACTCGATTCATTAAATCCATAAATACCGCAGGGGCATTAGTGAGCCCAAACGGCATCACTAAGAATTCGTAGTGACCGTACCTCGTTCTAAAAGCGGTTTTGGGTATGTCCGAGTCTCGAACCCTCAACTGATAATAACCAGATCTTAAATCTATCTTGGAAAATACTGAGGCTCCCTTTAATTGATCAAACAAATCATCAATACGTGGCAACGGGTATTTATTCTTTATGGTCACTTTATTCAACTGACGATAGTCGATGCACAATCTCATGGTTCCATCCTTCTTTTTCACAAACAATACGGGTGCGCCCCATGGAGAAAAACTCGGTCGAGTGAAACCTCTATCCATCAATTCTTGCAATTGAACTTTCAATTCCTTTAATTCTGTTAATGCCATATGATACGGGGCTATTGAGATTGGCGTGGTACCAGGTACAATCTCGATGCCGAATTCCACCTCTCGAACCGGTGGCAACCCCGGTAACTCCTCAGGAAAAACATCTGAATACTCACAAACCACTGGTACTGATTCAAGTTTCCTTTCCGTCTCTTTGCTATCAAATACATACGCAAGGTATGTTTCACAACCCTTTTTCACATATCTCTGAGCGGTCATGGAAGATATTATCACTGGCACCCCATTCAAATCGGTAGACTCAACTCGGACTACCTCATATTTGCACTCCTCAAATCGATGGTTTTTCTTTTGCAGTTCACCACTGCATCATGTACGGTCAACCAATCCATACCAAGAATAACATCAAATTCGTCAAACGGCAAAAGCATCAAATCGGCCGGAAAACAGGATTCTCGGATTATTAGAGGGCATCTCTTACACACTTTATCAACAAGTACGTATTGACCCAAAGGGTTTGACACTCGAATTACGAACTCAGTAGACTCAACAGGTAGAGTCTTACTGGATGCTAAGGTTTCACATACATATGAATGAGTAGAGCCAGGGTCAATCAATGCAATCACATTAGTATCAAAGAGAGTGAAGGTACCAGTGATGACGTCAGGGGAGGATGCCTCCTCTCGTGCGCGAATGGCATATGCTCTAGCAGGAGTACGGTTCTCAGCTCGAGCAACCGTATCAGAGGCCCCTCTCTGACTACCACCCCTACCTCCTAAAATTCTCGGTGGTCTACCTCTAGTTGTCACTCCACTAGGTCTTGCACCTTGAATCTTATTCTTCTCATCAAGCTCCGTGCAATCTCTAATGAAGTGGTCCTTCGAACCGCATCCGTAACAGGCCCTGTTAGTAGACTTACCCCAACATTCACCTAGGTGTCGTCTTCCGCATTGGGGACATTCAGGTTTCTCTTGACGATTATTGCCCACACTAGCTACTGAAGTAGCTCGAGAGTCTGTCGATGGTCGTGCTCTGATAGAAATTCCCGCAGTCGTCCTCGACTTATTAGTGTCCTCCCTGAACTTCTTTACAGCTGAGAACGGAGCTTTACCCGTCGATCTTTTACGATAGTCTCTAGCTTCAAATTCAGCCTTCTTCTTCTCCTTTCCAAGTTCTTCCGCCTTGCAGGCTCGTTCGACTAGTGTTACGAATTCTTTTATCTCCAAAATACCCACTAGTAGCTTTAAATCTTCATTCAATCCTTCTTCGAATCTTTTGCACATAGCAACCTCATCAGCTACACACTCCCGGGCATACCTACTGAGTCTTACGAATTCATGTTCGTATTCAGATACTGTCATACGACCTAGCTTGAGTTCCAAGAATTCCTTACGCTTTTGATCAATGAACCGTTGACTAATATATTTCTTTCGAAATTCTGTTTGAAAGAAGTCCCAAGTAACTCGTTCGTTTGGGACTATGGAAATCAGGGTCCTCCACCAATAGTAGGCTGAGTCCCGCAACAAGGATATAGCACACTTTAGACATTCATCGGGCGTGCAGGACAGTTCATCAAACACCCGAATGGTGTTATCAAGCCAGAACTTGGCCCTTTCAGCATCATCAGTAACTATGGCCCTGAACTCCTCAGCCCCGCGCTTCCTAATCAAGTCTACAGGTGGCTTACTCAGCCTCACAGGATCAGTAACTGATGGCATTACGGGCTCTTGGGGTGGATTATTCAAATTCGGGAATTGTTGGACAGCCGGATTGGTTCGGGCATATTGCGCGACCCACTCATTCATCATGGTAAAGAAGGCTTGTTTAGCCCCCTCACCTTGATTATTCGCAGATGACTGAGGTTCAACAGGCGGCGTCCCTTGTGCAGGAGCAGCTGCTACACTTTCAACGTCATCCGCCAAGGTTCTCTCTACACCAGGATCCATTTACTAATCAAAACAAAAATTGTAACCGTCAGAAGTCATCACACATTTAAACATTAACATTAAGGCATGTATAGCTAGACTCATACGTGCTATGGTAGTCCTAGAACCGACTAAACCATAGCTCTGATACCAATTAAATTGTAACACCCCGAACCCGAGACCGTCGCCGGAGTCGAACACGAGGTGTTAACAGACTTCAAACCACTTATTAAAAATTTCCCAGACAAGCTGCCAATCTGCGTACTAGTCACTTTAAAAATCATATCTTGAGTTTTGAAACTCGAAATCCAGTTCCGTAAATTTTCCCCGGAACTAGACTCATATATATATATGGTAGAATTTTTGTAGAATTTTTGCTCGGGCCAATTGGTACAGTTTATTAGTTAAAGTCGTCCCTGTTCCTGGGTTCGACTACTCTGACCCTTGTGCATTACGACTTAGATATCTCCCTTTACAGAGCTCCAATACTTATGCCGTTGGTTTCTAATGAAACTATACTAAAAAGGGAATCTATACATATAAAGCATGACTTCTAATTGTCTCTTATTAATTTAGGGTGAATTTCTAAAGTCGAGACAGGGGATCCAGAAATCGCTCTGGCCCTGTTTCACAAGAGTTTAATTATCTCCTAACATACAGCTCATATGGTCGTTTTGTTTCTTCTATATGAAAATAGACTCATCGAGCTTCGATTACATAATTTATTCATTAATTAATTTCATTCCTACTATTTTTAGTGATTTTGCAATCTCACGTCACTGCTGCTGCCAGCATCTGTTACTAAAGCAACTATGCCTATTTCGTGATTTCTCCTTGATCTAACTAGTAATTCATCATACATATCACAAATTATGATCATGACTAGCCATGCCAAAGGCTAATCATTGTCAAACATCTCCCTACTACACTATTGCCATATCATGAATTTTAACATCAAAAATAATCAACCATGACATATGGCATAAAAATCGAATTACCAAGACTTACGACCTAACATTATAGAACCAAATCCAACCGAACATTTATGCCATTTTCGCATGGCTAAAAGTTTACATACCAAATTTCAACAAAACATATTAGCCTATACATGCCGAAATGTTCTCCTAGACCGACTAAAAAGAAGATACCAAAAGTTGCTAGCCGGTGTGATGACTTCGATGACAGTCCCGAGCACGCAAAAAGACGAGTCCAAGAAACCTAAAGTAGGTGACAAGTAAACACCGAGTGAGTATATAACTCAGTAAGTCATAAGCATTACATTGCCGTTCAATAATAATATATCATAAGAGAAAATAAATAATGCGGGATTAAAATCCTCCATCCATACCCAAACTGTGCTATAATTCTTTAGGCATTTCGGTTCGATCTCATACCAAGCCCTACTTTGACATTTCATACATTACACCATGTGACATTGGATGCATTTATCTTCAAGTATAATCACCACATAGGTTCAAGACTTACCAAGCTCAATCCCAAATATAAATAAAATGTCTATTCCTCATGAGCTCAAGGTGTTTACTCGTACCGTTGTCCATGATTGACTCGATAAGGCCGCACACTTAGAGCATGTATATTTATTAGAGAATGTATAATAAGCCCGCACACTTAGTGCTTAGTAGTCGAACTTGCACACTTAGTGCTATATAATCAACCTCGCACACTTAGTGCTATACAATTTGAACCCGCACACTTAGTGCCAATCTCATGATCATAAATGTTTACACCCGCACACTTAGTGCCGAAACCAACAACTCAATACATCTCACTTCTTTTCTTTTTCATTCAATACTTTCATCACCCCATGCATACATGTATATATATATTTATCATTCCATTCAGCATCATTACATAGACGTTATGACCATTTAAATTAATACAAAATATATGCTTAATGACTTACCTTGTGTTGGGTAAGAAGGTTCCAACTCGGCTACTCGATGATCTTTTCTTTGCCTTTGCTTGATTCTCCTCCTTTAACTCCTTGAGCTTAATCAATAAATCAACTAGTTTAACCATCTTGCTAAACATTCATAATTCAATTACACATGCATATGTATGTTTGTATATTCGGCAACCATCCTCACTAATTACCCATTTAGTCGATTATACACATAATTAAAGGTAACATCACGAATGGGCATACTTATGTGTATATATATATGTATATATATACTTCGGAATGGGCATCACAATTAGATTTAACACCACCTTCATACTCAATTAGATGGCCGAATGTATGTATATATGTACAATGTCAACTATAACATCATTTAAACACCTAATTTCATCTCATGAACACTTGATCGAATTTTCCTAATCTAGCATATTTTCACATCTATTTGTAACATCATGTAAATCCACATATAACTACATTTCTTAAGTTCCACATCTTAATGCCCATTATAGCCACTCCCATAGTCTAAATCTAACAATCGTCAACACCCACATTTCCACTATGTTAGCCGAATACTCATTCTCTTCTTAGTCCTAAATTCGGCACCTCCAACAAAATAGCTTAACAATTTCAACTTTCATGCTAACATAACAAGCAACTTAACACATCCATATAACTAGCATGCTAATAGCATCAAGGTATCAACTAAAATTTTTTTAAGCTCCTTAGCCGAATCCTAACTCTCTAACAACCCCAAATCCAACCATGGGATAGATAGAATTTAGACTCATCACCCAAAAGTTGTGTAAACTTCCAAAAATATCATTGAACATACCTTGATCTAAAGGACCACCTTGGCCGAATCTTGCTTCCTCTTCTTCCTCTAGTTACGACAATTGCAAAAGAAAGAAAACATGAACACTCCTTCTTCCCTCCTTATTAAGCATTCAAACTCCCTCATTTTCATGCCACAACATCAAACACTCCTCCTAGATACAAGCAATGGCCGAACTTCTTCAAAATTTTTCTCCCTTTCTTTTTCTTGGTTTTTCGGCTAGGAGAAGGCAAGTATGAACACCCCTTTTTTTTGTTCACTTTCCTATTATTATTCCCATCATTTGTTAACAAAAAAAAACATATTAAATTAGAATGAGTGGAGCATCATCACTCCTTGGCCGGCCACCATGTATTTTATGGGTAATTTGACATGCAAAGCCATGCTTCCTCTCCCTATTATTAATTACTCCTTATAATTCATGTATCATCTTTTCTAACTTCGTCAACTAGGTCCTTTTCGAATTAATTCACATTCCTAAAGCTAATATTAAGCATTTAATTTCTCATATATTCACTGTCACACAAAAATTTATGTAATTAAAACACAAAAATAAATTTTTGGCTCGGTAATGTGGTCTCGAAACCACATTTCGACCAGGGTCTAATTTGGGTTGTCACAATTCCTCCTCTAAATAAGAGCTTATCTTGAATTAGTATCCTGGGATATCAAAACAAGAATTAAGAACACATAATTAAGAACAAGTTAAATATTTATCATACGATTCAGAAAATAATAACAAGGTTCATCTTAGGTTTCATTCCCCTTAGGTATTTAGGGGATTTAGTTCATAACTAAATAAGAGAACATCTCAGAAAAATAAAGAATACAAAACATAAAGAAAACCCAAAACTCCTGAAGGGGAATTGAGGAGAGATCTTCAGTCTTGATGATGAATCCGGCTTCTGAGATGAATCAATCGGCTTCCTTGGAGTAATTCCTTACTCTCTATTCTGTGTGCCCCTTTTCTCCTCTTCTAGGGTGTATTTATAGGCTTTGGAATACCTATGAGCCCTTAAAAGTGGCCTTTTCTGAATTGGACTTAACTTGGCAGGGACACGCCCGTGGCACACGCCAATGTTCGATTACTTCAGGTCGTGTTCGAGCCTGGAAAATTGATACGGCCTTGTTGTCTGCCCGTGTGAGGAGGTCCAAGTAGTGTTGATTTCATACTTTGGCCCATTTTCTCTGTTTTTGGCCCGTTTCTCGTTCCTTTCACTCTCCTATGCTCTCCTAAGTATAAAACATGAAATTAAAGCATTAGGAGCATGAAATTCACCAATTCTAATGAGAAATCATCCATAAAATGCATTAAACATGAGGTAAAATATGTATAATTTATGGTTTATCAATCATTAGTCACAAGGTTATCATTCACAAGCATAACTTTCTCATATGCATTCTTACCACATATTCATCATTTACCAAATTCACTTCACATGAGTTCTGTGTACATACCTGTACCGCTCAGAATATAGTCACATACTTTCTCGTTCTTGACATGCCCGTTGAAATACAATTTAAGCATATAAACATATTAGATCACATTTCAATTCGGCCCAAAAGCCTAACACGTAATCATCATTTATATTTATCATATATCCAATGTCACAAGTATGTACACTATTAATCACAATGGATGATAAACAATTATTTCCACAATAATCATGAATTTACAAATATAGGCTTACGTACATGCCTGTTTACTCGTAGTAATTTCATTTTCATACTCATCTTTGATTTACCCATTGAACCACATGGAATACTATCGATACACAGAAAGCTTGCACATAGTGCTTCATACGTAGCCACATGCTACCTCATGTCACATATCACACATTGCTCGCTCTCGAGCTAATCACAGGCCTGCTCACACAAGCTGACAGTCAGGACGTAACTACTTAGGCTGCTCACACAAGCTGACAGGTACCCGCAACACATGCCTGGCTACCCAGCCACTGGTAGAATATACAAGACTAGCACCCGGATTCACATAGACACATATCACATATCTCATGAGCTCAACACATATAGTTCCTAGTGACATGTCACTCGTATCCTAATATATTCCTTAGGTTCAAACGGGATTTTCTCGATGTCATGTATTTGTTGCACTCATTCACAATGTTATTCATACACTCATCATAACAATTAAACATAGAGACTCATACATTAATAAAACATTAAAACATGAAACAACATTGCATTATTTACACATGAACTTACCTCAACACTAAAATGGCAAAGAGGGACCTAACTTTCAATTACTCATTTTCCTTCATTCTAGGCTCGAATCTCATTTTCTTTGATCTATAGCATCACATTTAGCCCACTTATTAGTCAAATTATTCAATGTGACCCAAAAATCATACTATGGAAAAATTACATTTTTGCCCCTAAAGTTTGACATATTTACATTATTTCCCTTAGGCTCGTAAAATGATTTTCATTCAATTTCTTTGTACTTTAAGCCTAGTCGAACCCTTTTTATGACTATAACAGCTGACAATTTCTATTAAAACACACTTTTACTACATATTTTATAACTTTTACAATTTAGTCCTTTTAGGCATTTTCACCGAAATCCACTTAGCAGAAGTTGTTTCTCCAACCATAATGTAACACCCCTAATTTGGGCCTAGAAGTAATAGATTTTGAGCATGGGAACAGTTAGGAGATTGCACATAAATGCTTAGTTGTGCAAGAAAGTAACACAACTGTGTATCTATTTTAGTGGTTAAGTGCTCTAGGAAGAGTCTGAGAAGTCTTGGGCTCAAGCCTGAGCAAGTGCAAAAAAGTTTTGTCTTTAAAGGAATAAGCACTGTCTTTAAACAGTAGGCTTTTAAATAAAAATGGTTGAAGCATGACATAAAAGGCTTGCTGGTCTAGTGGATAGGGGCGTGTGGAGTGTTCAGAGGTCTGAGGTTCAAGTCTTGCTTGATGCAAGGAGTATTTTATTTTGCTAATAATGCTATGGGGGAGACGTGATTTGACTAGAACACTGAAGTGTTTGAGTGGAATTCGAACTGAGTAGTTGAAGGAGGAGTGATCAGTTGAGGGATTTGAGGAGAGATTTAAGGAGGGATTTTAGGAGAGAGACTAGGGGAGGAAAAAGTGGAATTTGAAATATGGGAGAGTTGTGCCGAAATGGATACTCTGACCATTCAGATTTCGGCTAGGGAGTAGTAGGATTTTTCTCTTCTCATTATCAATTCTGACTTGAATTTTTTTGCTCTTTTTCTTTCCTTTGGTGCCGAAGATTACTTCTTTTCATTTGGATTGAGGCCGAATATTATTTTTGTCAGCTCGGGTATTTTCATTTCAGGTCTATTTTGATTTTGCTCCCCACAATAGTGCTTTACTGATCGACTGTCTCCTCTGCCTCTATTTCTTTTTCTTTCGGGTTTTTGTTCTTGATTCCATTGGCCAATTGCTTCTCCCTTCTTCCCTTCTCAATAAGAGTTTGCCTTGGTCAATTCTCTGCACCCCACTCCCTCACTCAAGGATTAGCCAAATGCACCCTTTTTTTCCCTCATTCGATTCTTTTTGGTGTTAATAGATTTCTCTCTTTTCATTGTGCTATTGTGACCGAATATCCCTTCATCTCTCTCTCTCAATTTTGTCCCTTTTCACTTTGTACCGTGGTTGAATATTTAGTCTCCCTCAATCAATTCTCTCTTGGCCAAATTCTTCATTTGTCTCGAATAGAGGTGCGATTGTTACATTTCGAGCCTCGATTCTAGTGGGTGCTTCTAGGGGGTAGGCCGAATTCTATTATCTTCTATTCTTAGTCTATGCTCTCGGTAAGTTGCAATTCACTTGGTTCAGTTATTTGCATGTATGTCTTAGTTAACTTAAGGCAATTGGGATCAGGTGGTATTTAAGGATTCCAAGCGATCTCTTGCAATAGTTTTAGTGTGTGATCGATCTAGACAAGTGATAGGTAATCTTATGAATAAGTGTTTTTGATTAAAGTTCATTTCAACTCGATTGTTAGCCTACTAACCGAATCTTCTGTTTGAAATAGGTTGGAGTGCTCATAGACTGATCCGCACGTTTTCACAAAAAGGTGTGTAACCACACTACTATAACGTAGATTGGCAAAAGCGAAAATGTATGACTATTGACGCTACACGAGCGTGCGCATAAGATCATAAAGGTCGGCCATGAGCGATTTCATGGTCTGAGGCCGTTTTGGACCACGTTGGGTCGAAATGGGCCGTTTGGGCCCACGAGCTCGTGGGCCACACACAGGTTAACCACAAGGACGTGTGGAGATTATTGGGCCGGGCTGTGTAGTTCATACAGCAAGGCCATTTTTGGGCTTAATGGGCCACTAGGCGTGTGGGCCACATGGGCCCGCATAAATGGGCCTTGGGCCATTTTCACTATATAACTGCTAGGATTGCACTGGTCGCCCGAAACGACTGTGAACTTCTATTGGGTCGGTAAGTGTACCTGACCGCTTGTGGTAAAATGACTGTTTTACCCTTATGTGGTAAAATGACTGTTTTGCCCTTATGAGGTAAAATGACTGTTTTGGCCTTTATGAGGAAAAATGACCACCTTGCCCTTAACTGATAAAATGACTGTTTTGCCCCTATATGATATATGTTTATATTTTAGCACGCTATTGTAATGTGTTGGGTACATGTTTAATATTATGCTATGACATGACATAGGGCATGATGCATTGCATGGGGTGGGTTTTATATGATTGGAGGAAGTGTACTGAACTGGCAGCTCTGCTGCAAATCACTGATGGCTTTAAGCTATTATACTGGCAGGTCTGCTGTAAATACTGTTTAGTGCCACACTAAGGCTCCTTTAGTTGATCAAAAATCAACAATACGCGGTATCGGATATTTATTCTTTATTGTCACTTTATTCAGCTGACGATAGTCGATGCACAACCTCATGGTTCGTCCTTCTTCTTCACAAACAATACTGGTGCACCCAAGGTGAGAAACTTGGTCGAGCGAAATCTCTATCAGTCAACTCTTGCAACTGAGCTTTCAACTCCTTTAACTCGATTGGTGCCATACGATACGGAGCTATCGAAATTGGCGTAGTTCCAGGTACAAGCTCAATACCAAACTCTACCTCCCGAACAGGTGGTAAACCCGGTAATTCTTCAGGAAAAACATCCGGGTATTCACAAACCACCGGCACAGATTCGGTTTCTTTTCTAATTCTTTGTCATCAAGTACATACGCAAGGTATGCTTCGCACCCTTTTCTTACATATTTCTGGGCCAACATTGAGGATATTACAGCTGGCAACCCATCCAAGTCCGTAGACTCAACTCGGATCATCTCGTTATTTGCGCACCTCAAATCCATAGTCTTGCTTTTGCAATTCACAACCGCATCATGCACGGTCAACCAATCCAAACCAAGAATAACATCAAATTCATCAAACGGCAAAGCATCAAGTTCACCGGAAAACAGGAACCTCGAATTACTAGGGACATTTCTTACACACTTTGTCGACAAGCATGTAACGACCAAGGGATTTGACACCCGAATTACGAACTCAGTAGACTCAATAGGTAAAGTCTTACTGGATGCTAAGGTTTCGCATATATAAGAATGAGTAGATCCAGGGTCAATCAAAGCAATCACATTAGTATCAAAGAGAGTAAAAGTACCGGTAATAACATCTGGCGAGGAAGCATCCTCGCGTGCGCGTATAGCATAAGCCTAGCAGGAGCGCGAGCCTCGGATCTGGTCGTAGCATCTCTAGATCCTCTCTGACACCACTAGCATTGCCCGTATTTCTAGATGGTCTACCTCGGGCAGTGGTAGCACCCGGTTTCCCACTCTGATTTACATTCTGTTCAGACAACCTCGGGCAATCTTTAATGAAGTGGTCACTGATCCGCACTTGTAACAAGAGCGGTCATGGAATCTACAACTCCCGAATGCCATTTACCGCAATATAACATTCGTTTGTCCTGACGATCATTTCCAACACTGGCGACCGAAGTGACTTGTGTGCTCACAGGGGGTCGATCGCGATCTCGTCTAGAGAAACCCGAAGTGTTCCTAGACCGGCCTAAGTCATCTCTAAATTTCTTCGATGACTGTGGGAAGGGCTTCCCAAAGACCTCTTACGAAACTCCTTTGCCCCATATCAGCTTTTCTTTTCTCATACTTAGTTCCTCGTTTACAAGCTCGCTCAACAAGTACCACAAATTCTCGGATTTCCAAGATGCCAACATACAGCTTATATCATCTTTAGTCATCTCAAAATGTTTACACATCAAGTTCTGAAAATGATTCGGATTCGGTAGCTCAAAATTTGTTCATAGTCTCGATGGAACTTTTAGTTAGAATTCTTCGTTTTTGTCAATGATCTCGCTGATATTTTTCCGAACTCGGTTTGGAAAACTCCAATTATTGCTCTCTAGCACACAGAAGTCACGTATTCCACCAATAGTAGGCAGAATCAGTAGCAAGGAGATAGTACACTTAAGGCACTCATCGGGTGTGCAAGATAGTCGTCGAGTACCCGGTTAGTGTTGTCCAACCAAAATTTAGCTGCTCGGCATCATGCTGGTCCGTAGCTTTAAAATTCAATAGCCCCGTGTTTTCGGATTCTGTCAACTGGGGGTTATTTGACCTTATTTGGTCAGTTGCCGGAGGTATTGTAGGTGCGGGGTGGCATTAGTCGGGAATGGAGGTTGTGGAACGCCGTATTAGTTCGAATGTATTGGTTGAACCAATCATTCATTAGCTATAGGAAAGCTTGTCTAGCTTTCATTCGGATTACTAGGATCGGTTGAGAGTCGCCGGAGCTGTCCTTGTGCGGGAGCAGGCGCCACATCTCAAGTCATCAGCTACCGTCGGTCGGGATCGGGATCCATTATATAAATAAACACATTTTCATCGTAAAAATACCAACTATAAATAATCACAAAATGGATGTTAGCTAGACCAAACGTATTAGGTAGTCCTAAATGACTACCGTATTGATACCAATAAAATGGTAAACCCCGTACCCGAGACGGTCACCGGAGTCGGACACGAGGGGTTTTGCAGACTTAATATTCTATGCACAACCATTTTAAATTTTCCAGGCAAGCTGGCTAACTGCGTCATGTACCTTAAAAATCATATTTTGAGTTTCACAACTCGAAAATCAGCTTCGTGATTTTTCCCTGAAAACTAGATCATATATGCATCTACAAATTTTTTCTAGATTTTTGGTTGGGCCAATTTTCTTTATTACAAATTTCCATGTTAAGGGATGCTACTGACCTTTGCGCATTACGACTTGGATATCTTTCTGTCAGCTTCATACTGATTGTTTGTTTCT